>NW_015641021.1:489553-505148 GCF_001515625.1 Sinocyclocheilus rhinocerous
ATTTATACGTATAATATTATACTTTACATAATAATATACAATATACTTTATAAAAAAATATATGTTATAGTATATAATATCTATATAGAGACGTTATTTCCGGGTCCAATACATTGCTGGTTTTCGTGCAAGTCAGCAAATCATTGACAGATTTTCCCCACAGTCTTTGAAGCATATTTCCTACATTATTTATTTTATTAATTTTTTTTTTTGTTTAGTCATTTAATTTAGATGGGTATTTCAATTTTTTCTGCCCCTTTAATTATTTCACTTATAAATTCATTAAAAAAAAAATAAAAAAAACGAGTAATAAAGTGTACAATAAAGTACTATCAAATCCTTATATTATAATCACATTGCACTTGAATAAAGTTAAAGGTGTAATCTGCCGATTGTCCTGCAGATGACCGCATAAATCTGTCTTCTTATGATGCACTTAGGGCTTTACGGTTACTCCAGAGTATTCGTAGATCTACGATGATTTTCAAGTGCTACTGAAGTTACGATGCTTTTGGGAAACAGACCGTAATATTAAGATCAGTCGTACGATCATTTTTACGAACTTCTTAGGCTTACGAAGCTTTTGGGAAAGCAGCCCTGGTAAGTATTATTATTTATTTATGTATTTTCTAAACTGGTTTACCAGGATATTTTTGTTGTTGTTGTTGATGGTTATGCAAGAGGTCCCTACACCTCTGTTTAAGCTCCAGCTGTGCAGCATGTTTACTAGGTTCCTGAGGGACAATAACTCACACATTCAGTTCCTGGCTGTCCTCTGTGTCTATTAAAACTCTGTCCATAAAGCTAAAATGTCCTTTAAGGCTTTTAACTCAAAATGTTGCTTTTGTATATGATTGTGAAATGCAATGTTTTTGCTGAAAGTAGCCATAAATTGAATATAATTAAAATACAATGAATTTGATTACATAATAAAACAGCAAAATTTACAGCCCTAGAGAAATGACAGTATGTCAGAAGGATGCTTTAAATGTTTTTCTGATGTTCCTACATTCCTTCACTTTGCATAGGTTTGATGATACCTCATGGATTTTCATTCCGTTCTAACAATCAGACACTCATTAACTTGTCTAATTACAGACAGCTAAGAGAGAAAAATATCTTGCTATTTTCCCCAGGAGTTGATGTGCTCTTGATCGCTTGCACACCTCACTCTACAAATTAACACTTTCATATCTAACTGAGACATAATTTCTGAAATTGGAGATGTGTTCTTTATTTCAGCATAAATGAATGTCTTTCTGTTTGTATACTTCATATGCAATTATAATACACGCATATATAGACATAAATATGTAGACTAAAGTTAAAAGGGCAATACAAAGACAGCTATGAAACAGTGCTGATGCTGGCTGATGTTGCTTTTGATTAAGATGATGGTGGTGATGAAGGTGTTGAGTGCTGATGGCACAAAAAGCTTAAGATTTCATGAGGATCCTGCTGCTGCAACTGAAAGATTTCTGAAAGATGCATTCAGTGCCTGAGGAGGTAACCACGGTATCCTACACATACAGTGTTTGCATGTTCTCTCTTCGTTTGTGTCTGTGTTTGCATTAGTTGTGGCAGTACAGCAAGATTCCCACATTTGTGCAATTAATAATATTTGTTACTCTAAAAACAAAGCTCATGGTGAATGTTTGTGTCAAAATGACATGCATAGATTTCTGAAAACACTGCATTTTACAAGACTATCAAATACTTAAAGTCCCCATGAAATCAAAATTAAAGTTTTTTGGGTGTTATTATCAATATGTTAGTCTTAAGGTTATCTATAAGGCAGTGTGCTCCAAAACAGTGATCAATCCGAAGCGCCCGCCCCCTACACTATAAAATAGACGCTGAAGCCGCGGCTGAAATCGGTCACTTGTCCACAGAATTAGTATTTTCTGTACAGTGAATGGCACGTAGTGCACTATATAGGGCATTACATGACAACAACACATTAGGTGACAGCATTTTGTGTTTGGAGACATTTACTATTGCTACTATTAATGCAGCTGTTGTGAACTATGACATTTTCTGTTTCCAGTTATGGTTCATTCATGTTGATGTTGTTGTGCTGTATGTCATGTCATGCAGCTTCATGTTACATGTTGGACAAAATGGGCATTGATAAAGATTATTAAAATTGATAAAAAGACATGTTCTGCTATATATAATATATACAGTAATATATAAAATACTTGAACTACTAAATTCTGCCTTTTACCTTAAAATGTACTGATAACCACCATAATAATAAAGGTGGCACAACAGAACATGATGGATCATAGTTTATCTTAAAGGGATAGTTCACCCAAAAATGAAAATTTGATGTTTATCTGCTTACCCCCAGGGCATCCAAGATGTAGGTGACTTTGTTTCTTCAGTAGAACACAAACGAAGATTTTTAACTCAAACCGTTGAAACTTATAAGTGCATTACCGCCACCTATCTCTCAAAGACCATTGACACTCCTAATTGAGATTGTAGATAGAGTGTCAATGGACCATTTGAGAGATAGGTGGCGGTAATGCACTTATAAGTCTGCGATCCGCTGTAAAGCAAGAAGAAGTAGAAGACGCGTCATGCGCCGGCTGTCGAGGACGCGCTCAGGACAGTTCAGACATTGCAGTGCATCAGAGGTAAAAAACAAATCTTTCACATCAATATGCTCAAGGACTGGACCCCCAGAGAACTAGCAGATGATTCCCATTCACTGACAGACTGCACCGGTTTGAGTAAAAAATCTACTGAAGAAACAAAGTCACCTACATCTTGGATGCCCTGGGGGTAAGCAGATAAACATCACATTTTCATTTTTGGGTGAACTATCCCTTTAAGTGGCCTGTTCATATAACATGGCCAGTACTCATATATGGATTGTGCAAAAACAAAATACAATTTTGGGTAACACACAATTCATTATTTCACTGACACTAAATTAGTTAAATAAACATTAACTAAATAATAATACTAATAATAATAATAATTATTATTCATATTAATAATAATAATAATAATAATGATGATGTGTTATACATGGATGGTACAGTTGTATGTTTATGTTGTTTATTTAGTTTCATTGTCATGGACTTTTAGTTTGTTTCTGATCACTTTCATGTTTCCTTAGTTCTAATTTCCCTCCTCATTAATCATCACAGATGTTTATCATTTTGTTATATCATCTGTGTATTTAAGTTCCTATTGGTTTTCTTTTCTCTTTTTGGTTGTTTAGTGCACATTGTTACAAATTTTGTACTTTTGCTCATTAAAATTACCTTTGTTTGGAACATTTGACTCTTCTTCATCTTTGGATCTTAATACTTTGTGACAAGGGATTTCTGGGAATGTTATTTTATAGTTTTTCCACCATAAATCATAAGGTGATTTACGGTGAAAAAACTATAAAATTCACTTATGGAAGAATTTATTTCCAACTGATATTATTGTTTAAAGCAATGTGATTATACAAGCTGCCATAGATGATTTCTGTAAATCCCTACCTGGGACATTCTGGAGAGACAGCAAATAACACATTGTCACTCAGTCAGGCGTCAATGTTTTGCATTACGCTATAAAATCCCTATTGACAGTGTGTTTTCAAAACTCACGTATGTCAAAACACATGGGAACTGCTACTTAGCTAATGTTCAGTATGCCTATGCCATACAAACATTGTCATTGCCACCATCAAAATTGCATAGATATCTTAACGCATTGTCTTCCTCTTCATTTTTTTCTTCTTCAGGCTTGCTGTGAGACAAGCCACCCCGTGTGCTATGAATATAAATGTAAAATGGGAGCCCGCTCCATCAGTGAACTATCAGAGACAGCTCCCACCCCTACACATCCAAACCTTATCTTTACATTCCACTGCATATGGATTTGCTTACTGGCATCCCTCCTGTCAACCACTGCAGGAGAGCACAATATGCTGCAGAGATTATTATGCAGCGATGGAATAAATGTGTCCTGGTTTAATTTATATTGTATGAATCATATAAGCTGCAATGCATTTTCCTACTATTGGTCATCCATGTCATGTTAAAAGTGCATGCAACATTACTGCAAAGTAATTTATGCTACATTTCTTCATATATTGCAAGTGGTGATGGGTTAGCTGGGGTCAGTGTGGAAAATAAGCAGAAGGTCATAAGAAAAGACTGTATGTCTTTATTGTATAGTGTAAGCAAATGAATTCAAATCCAACATGTCTTCCTATAAAACCCATCTATGGGGAACACTAGTTCTGTAAACACAGAGTTTGCTTATTTACAAGAGTGACAGCCATATTATACACTGCATTCAAAATATTCAAGTAATGATGACCGTAATTCCATTCCATTCAGGTTTACAGAACATAACTACTTTGTAATGCAATCTTACTGTCAAAAATAGTCACTCAGAGTGACTCTAAAGTTAAACAAAACTTCAAGTATCAACTATGAACCACAAGTATCCAAACTTATAAAAATCCTAACATCTTGTTCTACAAGAATGGTGTTTTAATGAAGTGGGAAAATCGCTTTGCTCTCATACAGCATAATTTAGAGCCCGTCAGACCCCCAACAAGGACTTGCTACAAGCTCACCAACCTAGATTTAAGAGTTGTTCACCTTGAGAAGCATAAAAAAGGCATTATTCAAATGGCAATAGATGGAGCAGCCTCCTCTCTCTGCTTCCACCCCCAGCCAGGCAGCATGTATTTCACAGAGGAAAAAAAATGAACCAAAGAAACAAATATAAACAGAAGACTTGCTAAAGCAGTTCTCTGGAGAACAGCAAGATTAATGCCCTTATTCACCACTGGATACCAGGCGGCTGCAGCTATACACATGCCTTTTATGGCAGTAGTATTTTTGACTGCCATCTTTGAGCTCCCATTTGAATTATTTAATAGAAGGCCCCATTCTTTGAGTGCACATAGAGAGAGAGAGTGTGAGGGAGAGTCAAGGCGACATAAATATATGTTTGTTTGTCAGTGCCTATTCTCTGTTCACTTGTGGAATGCATTTTTTCCTCCCTCCCTTATCCTCCCTATTTTTCCTTTCTCGTTGCTTTTTGCATCTAAAACATAGTCGGCTGGGTATTCCCGAAACATTTGACTCTCTACTGGTGGTCAAGCACAAACAAGCCAAGTCAATCACTAAAGGTCTTTTATATATATATATATATATATAACTGTATTTTATTTTTTTCTGGCTGTGAGGGTAGTGTGTCAAGCAGAGCACAGACTAAACTGGACAGTGTGTTACTGTAATAGTGATTTTCACTGAGGTTTTGCTGTTGGCAGGAGCTATCTACAGATTTTTTATGGGTTTGAAACCACAAAATCAAGGGCACATTAATTCCACATGGATAATCTAAATAGAAGGCTGTTTTCCTCACTGGAGAAACCCATATTGATCCTATCTTTCCATGAGTCAAATCTAGTTTATAATGCATAGCTCCAACTCTTTTACATTACATGCATGCAGTTGGCAAACACATTTATTCAAAGCGATTTCAAGGTCACAAGCACCATAGACATTGAGGGGAACACATCGCCCCAATAATCAAGTATGACCAAACTGTCCACCCCGATATTTAATATTTTGATGCTGCTCTGCTTCAATTACCATGCTTTTAGGATTAAAATAAATAAATAAATAAATAAAAAGAAAGAAAGAAAGAAAATAATTAATGCATTAATTAATAACAAAAAAACATTGGGTATATCAAATGTATGCTATAAATGTATACTGTCTATAAAATGTAGACTACATTTATTTATTTTTTTTTCTGATTCAATTTTTGCCATTTCGAATTACCATATTATTGAATGTATGCATATTGTGGTTACTTGGATTCCCTGAAAGTCTTTCAGTGCAAACAAACAAACAAAAAATAAATGAATAAATAAATAAATAAAAATAAATAAATGAAAGGTTCAAATAAATTACTTTAAAATAATTCGAGTTACAATACAGGAAAGTTACGAGTTACAATACAGGAAAGTTACATTTCTATTTTTTCCTTGATTTCGAACAAATTCATTGTTCTTTCCAGTTACTTACTCATGAGTTGCCTAGCCATAAATAGTGTTTGACATTAAAATTAATGGCCTCAGACAGTATCCAAACAAGAGTATTAATGACCCTATTTATACCTGGTTAATGTTCTGGGTTAATGCATAATCCAATCTCTGCAGACACATCTGAGGTCTGTTATTATCAGGTGTAAACAGCAGGTTGACCACCGAGACAGATGTTAATAACAGGTGTAGGTTACAGGCTAGTAACAGGTGGCAGCCTAGTTACTCTGACATTTGTGTCAACCATGTTTTGTAACTACTGGAGGGTTTGATGGTATGTCTTGAAAATAAAGTAATTACCCAACAGACTTCTCCAGGAGTCTAAGGCCTATTTGAGTGCCAGGCACTTCAACTATAAAATACCTGCATTCACGGAGAAAAACAACTGCTCACTGTCATCTTCTTCGAGGAAAGACCAACTGTTCTTCTGCTAGTTCTCTGGGGGTCCAGTCCTTGAGCATATTGATGTGAAAGATTTGTTTTTCTTTCTTTCTTTCTGGCATTAGAATTTCATATGTGACAGTGTTACCTTACGATGTACTGAGAACTGTCTTAACACAGGACAGATCAATTTTGCTGACCAGAAATGAAGCACTGTCTTCTTGCCACAGCACACAGCTAACAGTTTGTGTGTGAGAGTATGCGTCTGTATATGTATACTGTGCAGGGCCGTGCACAGACATTTTGAGGGGCAGTGGCCCAAACCAATAAAAAGGGGCACTAAGGGGGTGGGTGCTTGTTAATGGCTGCCTCACTCTCCATATCTTCCTGTTCTGCCTCGGTCTCTTCCCTCTTTGTCTCATTGTATTGCCTTTCTTTCTCAATCTTAACATTTTCTGTCTCTGGCTCGGTTCCAAGACCTTCACTTTTACTTTGTTGAGTTGACTCTGGGGCAGTTTCATCTTAATATAGAGAATGAATAACAAACCTTTTACAATCATATTGTAAATACAATTGTTAGGCTTAGTGCTAATTCAATTTATGTTGTTGTAATGTAATTACTCGTTCATTCAAATAATTTAATGTCTATCTTTCTTTTTATCACACTCTAGCATATTCCTTTGTTGTCAGCCAGTCTTACCAGTACATGTCTGATTTAGCTGATGCTCAGTGGGCTCTTCCTCACTCTCTGAGCCTGCTTCTTCCTCATCTTCAGTGGAAGTATAAATATTAGACATGTAATTTAATATTATACAGCATAAATCTATATTATATAAACAACTCATTTAGAACATTTATATTACATCTTTAACTATTTATAGGCCTACTATTAATATGGTTTTAATGAAATATTAGCCTATAAATATGATAGTATCAACTAAGACAAGTGATTATAATGTTAAATATACTTAATTACAAGAAATAAAGTGTGACAAACTGCTAAATATTCTATATCATAAGTCATAAGTAGCACAGGTATATTTGTAGCAATAACCAATAATACATTGTATGCATGGGTAAAAATTATCGATTTTCTTTTATGCCAAAAATCATTATGATATGAAGTAAAGATCATGTTCCATGATCAAAATTAATTTTTTTATTAGTAATATGCATTTGGACAAATTTAAATGTGATTTTCTTAATATTTAGATTTTTTTGCACCCTCAGATTCCACATTTTCAAATAGTTGTATCTCGGCCAAATATTGTCCTATCCTAACAATCCATACATCAATGGAATAAAAAAAAAGACCTTTATGACTGGTTTTGTAGTCCATGGTCACATATGATGATTGACCTGATGGCTTGCTGGAGCTTTAAATTCATGTTTGCCATGTTGAACTGCCTTTAGCAGCCTCCCTTCGTTATTTCTCTCTCTCTGTCTACTTTTTTGTGAAGGCATTGTTTTATTTTTATTTATTTATTTATTTATTTGTATTTATTTTTTTGTCTACAAAGTGTGTCAACAACAGACAATTTGGTGTTATCTATTTTGGATTCAATCTGATCGGGTAGACAATTCGAATGGACATTCTAATTCTAAGAACGTGAATATTTTGTACAAGTTGTAAGCACTTTTAGAAGACCGAGAGTAAATCATTACCGACAGAAATACAAAAACAAACATCCAAATTACTAATTCAGTGGATCAACCAACCACTGACTGTAATGTGGATTGTAATGCATCTGTCTACCTGTTAAAGGGGTAATTTCTCTTTGGAGTTTTACAACTAGGGTTGGGTACCGAAACCCGGTGCCAATATGGCACTGGTACCTATGTAACCGGTATGTACTAGAACCGAATCAGAACGCAGATTTCGGTGCCACATAAATGCCTGAGCGATCGATTGAAATATTTGTCCTGGTTCTCTGAAATGGACGTAAGACGCATGGGCGTTGCTAGGCCATTTTTAGCGGGGCTATAGTGATTAGCTCCATAAACTGTACACAAATTCATGATCGCCTCAGAGTCAGTCCTCTTTAAATTTCATATGAAAACGGCGGCAGACTTTTCGTCTCCTCCCCGTCTTTCAGCGCACTCTTCAATTCCGCAGACCGCGGCGGCGCAGCGCGAGTGGACTCAAACATAGGACACAAGGTGTGTGTTTATCGATAGATTGTTATAATATCTGTATCTGTGCAGTTCTTTGTCATAAATACAGTTTACAAAAGGTCACGAGGGAGCAATCTGTTTCCCATCTACTGTAAAGTTTTTGCTGCGTTCACCGCTCATCACACCACAGCTGTTTCCTCCAGCGGAAATCTAGCCCTTATCACATATGAACGCATACTTTATAAAATGATCATATTACTATTTTCATTTGAAAATGTAATATTTAATATAAAACATATTACAGTGCATGTGGCATACCATACAGTAATTCACAGAACTGATTAAAGACCGTGACAGACAGCACTCAGTCAATTCACTAATTTTAACTAAAAATCAGAGTGATTGACAGAGATACAGTAGAAACATTATGCGTGGTTTTGTATTAAATATTGTTTTGTATTAAATAATGACCCAGATCTATCGGTTCAGGCACCGTTTAGGCACCGGTACCATTTTAAACGTATCAATTTGGCACCGGTATCGTAAAAAACCCAATCGATATGCAGGGCATAGAGTAGAAACAATAATCTACAGTATGTGGAAAATAATGTTTTTTGAACCTTAAACCGCATAAACACATTTCATTACACCAAATACACAAAATAATGTTATTTTTAGTAACATCTTATGACCCCTTTAATGCAACGAGCTTCGAGAACTGCTTCCACTCTCCAGAGAGCGGGTATATATATATATATATATATGCATTACTTTTAAAAGTAACTTTCCCCAACACTGGTTATAAGTATATATAAGTTAGGGGTATCCCCGACTAAGGATTTTCATAGTCGAATCGGATTAATATTTCGACTTATAGGCTATCTGCAAAAAGGGCCCGAATGCACATGAACATGTCTGCTCGGCTCTGAATGAACTCATTTTGTGGACGCGTTCTTCACGCAACAACGTGCAGAAATACAGCAACTGAAATCTAAAAATGTACAGTGTTTTATTATAATAGTGTTCTCATTATAATGTTATGTATATGACAGTCCCAGTCATAGTTATTAATATTCTGCACTGTTGTTTGTCCTGTTTGTGCTGCGTGCTGAAGAGATAATCAACGTAGTTCTACAATGAAATGCTTTACTGCAGCGCAACTCAACCAAATGCATCTTATACGAGATAAATAATATATACGCGATATATATAAACTGACTGAAGTGGAGACTTCAAGACCTGAAGTGGGTGTGTCAGATATAGGGAGACATACAAAATGTGCAGTGCTGGAGGTACTTCTTGGAGAGGTTTGAGAATCACTGGTTTACAGCATTGATAAAAATAATTGCTGTTTCTTGAGCAATAAATCAGCACATTTGAATGAACAACCTCAAACTTTTTAATATGTAATACATGCATTTCAATGTGTTATATACAATCACATATATGAAAGTGACACCATATGTCCCCCATATGTCTCCTCCCGAGTGCAGTCCCTGCATGTCCTTTGCCATCTATTGAGGCAGGGGTGACCATGCTCGGTCTTGGAGGGCTGGTGTCCTGCAGTGTTTAGCTCCAACTTGCCTCAACACACCTGCCTGAGAGTTTCAAGTATACCTAGTAAGACCATGATTCAGGTGTGTTTAATTAAGGTTGGAGCTAAACTCTGCAGGACACCGGCCCTCCAGGACAGAGTTTGGTGACCCCTATATTAAGGACTACATTCTGCATGATCCTTGGACTAGACTAATTATGGCTTCATTCAGCACACCTGTGTTACCCTGTTTGCTCTGGCTTATTTAAATGGCGTCTATCCCATGCATTTTTGCTAGCTTGAATCTTCTGTTATAAACACTGCTCTGAGATTTGGCTGAATATTCAGTCACATACTTTATTAAAGGTAATCCAAAGAGTAGTCAAATGCAGGCAAAGGTCCAAACATGCAGAGATCAAGAATCCAATTCATAGAAGATTCAAATAACTAGGCAGAGGAACAAAACTTGGTCCAAGGACAGAATACAGGTGCTCAGACATGCAGCAGTAATACACTAGCATGACTACATAAAAAAAAAAAAAAAACCTATTCGATCTGGACTAGTTTTCTAAACTACGTTTGAGTTTAAATTCTTATCACCTGACATCTGCGATTTTCATGTAGCAATTCAGATGGGACTAACACCTCTGTGTTTATTACCCCCCAGATAGCAAAATGCCTGAGGCCCAGATCTGGTCCACATACCATGTGGAATGATGGCACTTTGGCGGTCCGCTCCTGTTTGCCAGATTTGGGCCACGAGCAAGCCAAAAGAAGGCCCAATGTCATCCATGATTTTCTGGGAAAATCTGGGCCACATTGATTTTAATTCTGGCCCAGCTCCGGCCCAGATCCAACACCTTGCCCTGGCCCACATACTGTGAAGAATGATGGCATTTGGGTGGAGCACTCCTGTTTGCCAGATTTGGGCCACAAGCAAGTCAAAGGAAGGCCCAATATCAGTCATGAATGAACCAAATAAGGCACAACTGTCAGTCCTGTGTTCCCGTGTCTTGTGTTTTTCTCCCCATGTTCTCCCCATGACCTAGTTTCTCCCTCATGTCTGATTGTTCATTAGTTCCAGGTGTATCTTGTTATTTCCTTGATTAGTTATATAATTGAAGCCCTGTGCGTTTCCATGTCCAGCATCCGGTATTGTTCGTCGATTCCTGTGCTACGTGTGTGTTCCTTGGTGTGAAAATAAAGTTAATTATTTCTGGATTTCTTCCGTCTCCTCAACTCCTCCACAGTCGACTCATCGTGACAACAACTGCCCCAAATCTGGGCCACATCGATTTTAATTCTGGCCAAGATCCAGCACCTTGCTCCGGCCCACATACTGCGTGGAATAATGGCGTTTGGGCATTCCAGTTCTGTTTGCCAGATTTGGGCCTCAGGTAAGTCTTAGCATTGCTGCATGCAAGCCAACCAAATAAACCAAAACTAGCCCTAATGTTGGCCACAGTTGATTTTTATTCTAACCCTGGTCTTCCCTACATTCCTCATGTGGCCCACATGCTGCATGGAATGGTGGCATTTCGGCAGTGGTCCACAAGCAGGCCACTACACAGCCACATTTTAGCTAATAATGAACCAAATAAACCATAAATATACATTATCTGGGCCACGCTTAGCCTTAAGTGAGTTATGCATCAACAAGACGCAACATTGTAAAGAGAAATTAAAAAATGTCCTCCATAAATGTTCAAATAAGTTCCAGATATTTGTTCTACTTGATAAAATCTTCCTGACCCAAGTTTTGCACAAGCAGCAATTAAAATGTCACAGATAAATACTCTAAGACACATTCCAATACTTTAAAAACTGTTCTTCACAAGTTTGAACTTAAATGCTTCTCACTCAGACTCTACCTACACAGTAAGTCTGTGCGTGTCAAAGCTACACTGTGTTAAGGAGTGCACAACGAAGATGAAAGGTTATATATCATAAGTCTTTAATCCAACAAGGGTAAATCCAAACACCATGTAGCACAGCAACATTTAAGACATGTAGACGTAAGACATGACAAACTCAAAGTGAACATACAGGAACTTAAGTACTCAGACCAAACAAGGATAATTAACTAGGCACACCTGAACAGAATAATACAATCAACACAACAAGGGAAACGGTGCAAAAGGAAAATAAAGTCCAAATTAACAGAAACGTCACAGTAAGGCCCTGTCCACACGAACGCAGCTATTTTTAAAACTGCAGCTTTTTCTATGCAGTTTGTACGGTGGACCAGTAGTGCACAACACAACGCAATTAAAAAAGCGAACATAAGCTCACAACACAACGACATTAAGCCACAATGTCGTTGTGTTGTGCACTACTGGGCCACCGTAAGTTTGGCCATTCGTCTACACGCAAACGCAGCACCAGGTCACTGAAACCGAACATTTTTGAAAACTCCTGCCAGGGTGAAGATTTTCAAAAACTTTGGTTGCAGTGTAATCATGTAAACAGCGAAACCGGAGTTTTTGGCTTGTGACACCAGAGCCTGCGCTGTTATCTCCGTCTACTGGAAACTTTTTCAGGCTTCTGATTGGCCAACATGGCTTTTCGGTTGAGATTATATCGCCACCTGTTGGTTTGGCATGCTCTTGACAGTGCTTCATAGCATGCGTTTGCGTTTTCATGTGGACTGAGATTTTTTTTTTAAAACGGAAGAATGAAAAACTCAATTTATAAAAATACCCGTGTACGTGTGGACATGGCCTAAAAGTACAATGATTATAGTGCACTTCTGTTTTTATGCTGCACAGTACACATATATAAAAAAAAAAATGCCATTAAAAGCATGTTTCAAAAAATTAATTGCTGCGTATGTAGCCTTTATAAGACTCACATCCAGATCACCCTGCATCAGGATTAGGCCATATTTACAATTTCAAGCTTCCATTTCAATTAGCCAGTGTCAAGTATTACATCCAAGAAGTGGCCTCACTTGTCAAGTGTTACAACCAATAGTGGTTTTCTAATCGTTTTATAATATATGGGGTATATTTGCCATGTCAAATGTGGGACAAGATATCTTACACACTGATTAGCCAATGCTGACTGTGCCATATATTTCCCAAAAGTGGTCCAAATTGTTAATTATTTGGGCAATATTTGTCATTTTATATGTGGGCCACATTTGCGGCATCATATAAGGGCCACTTTAGGCTCACAGCCACATTAGCCGGTGCTCACTGTGCCATGTATTTGCCAAAACTGGCCCAGATATGGTTTAGGATAACTGTGCCACATTTGTGGCATCATATGCAGGCCACTTTAAGCTCACAGCCACATTAGCTAGTGCTTGCCATGCCATATCTTTGCCAAAACTAGCCCAAATATGTTTGAGGATAACTGGGCCACATTTGCTGCATCATATAAGGGCCACTTTAAGCTCACAGCCACATTAGCCATTGCTCACTGTGCCATATCTTTGCCAAAACTGGCCCAGATACGTTTTAATATACCATTATTTGCATAAAACATATGTGGACCACATTTGGTCTACACCCTGATTAGACTTTGTCAATTTTGCCACATTTTTACCAAAGGTGGACCACATTTGGTTTGCACTATTTCGGCCATATTCACTATTCACCAAATGGGCCACCTTAGGGTCACATTCAGATTACACATTGCCGTGAACACCACATCTTTGCCTACAGAGGCCCACATGTGATTTGATAAATTTGGGCCATTTTTGCTATTTTACATGTCGGCCACTTCAGGCTTACATACATTTTGTACGGGCCATAAGAAGGCCACCAGTGCCATATAATTGCCTTAAGTGGCCCACATCCGCATGCCATCTGGGCACAGAGATGGGAGGGTCTGCTTTGTACATCTGGGCTTTTGCAGAAATCATGTGCTCTTTATGCATGCATTGCGTATAGTCATTCAGATTGATTACCATTAGTATAGCCAGTTTTACTACAAATGCAATGGTTAAGCTATGTCTAGTATAGCAAAACCATGGTTAATATGTGTGGTTACTTTAGTTTAACTTTTGTTTTTTTTGTCGTAAAACCATGTTTAATTTTTGTAAAGGTAAACATTATGTAATTGAGTGCAAAAAAAAAAATGAAGGTAATGTTAATCTTACCTGACGCTGATATTACAGTAGCCTTACAGTACATATCAAAATGTGCGCAATAAGAGCGTCTACAGTGGTTCACGTTGGCCAAAACACACAATGAAACAGACAGCAATCACAGACATTCGCATTCGGACAGGATTAGTTTTCTCAGAGGATCACTGAGTTTGCCAAAAAACAGTAGGTAATTTGCTATGAAATTATTACAGGGGTTGAACACAGAGGTGGCATATTCGGACAGGATTAAAATCGCAAAGTATGTCTGTGAAACACAAATTTCTCTAATGACCCCTTGTAAAACTAGTCCCGTCTGAATAGGGCTAAAGAATGAATGGGAAGACACCACTTAAATAAGCCAGAGCAAACAGGGTAACAATACACAGGTGTGATAAATGTAGCCATAATTAGTCCAGGCCAAGGATCATGGGGAATGTAGTCCATAGGTGTGTTCGACTTCATGCAGCGCTGTGCAGACCGATTGGCATAAGATGCTGCTTGCAGTCGGGGATGGAATTGAAAGCAGAGACGTGAAGTTGGACACTTCATGCTTCCCATAGTGATGCTTGTGCAGTGTTTGCATACAGATGAAGTGAATTAAATGCAATACATGTCAAATACACAGAAGTTTCAGAGACGTTTTCATGAAGCAACAGAAACACTTTTCATGTACTGTTTAATACAGTTCCATCTGTACAAGAACAAAGTTCAACTAGACTATTTTCTATAAGTCTATACTATTTTAATACCTATAAAGTGGGTCAATATATACTTTTATCAGCACTGTAAAAATTTTCAAGCTCCTTCAACTAATTATTATTTAGAAACTAATTTCTACAGAAATTTTATGTTCAGTCAATTTCTCTCTTTAAAGTGTTATCTGAATTGTTATTTTTTAGTTGGCTCAACATTTACTGAACTAGTTTTATATAGTCCATTCAGCTAAAATGTTTTAATTGGTCAAACATTTAGAAAACTACAGCAAGTTATGTAAATTACAATTTATCCATTTACCCCATGTTTTTTATATGTTACCTCAACTGAGATTTATTATTTGGGCATCATAAGAAATTGCTGTGGAACTAGTTATTACTTTTTATATATTTTTATAGTTCTGTCATGACAACTCTTGGAGGGATTGGCATGGTAATGTACATGACAATGTAAAAGGTGCAGTAGGAGATCTTGGAAAATGCTAACTTTAGCCTGATAGCACTGAAAGCAAACGTCCCACCCTCCCTGCAATTGCCATCCAAAGCCACACCCCCTGAACGCATATACACTCACAGACCAGAATTATACCAGAGACAACATTTCAATAGGCTACATCAGCGGTTCCCAATTCCAGCCCATGTTCCGAAGTGAAGTAAACTTCAACGGATTTCCCCCGCTCAGGGAG
>NW_015641021.1:507044-512216 GCF_001515625.1 Sinocyclocheilus rhinocerous
TCCAAAGCCACACCCCCTGAACGCATATACACTCACAGACCAGAATTATACCAGAGACAACATTTCAATAGGCTACATCAGCGGTTCCCAATTCCAGTCCTTGCGCCCTCCTGCTCTGCACATTTCATATGTATCTCTTATCACGTGCGACGTTTGTTCTGTTCGACCATAAGTGCCCTGCGAAGTGGACATCACCATATTTTCCGTCATGATTCTAGTTCGAAGCGAGCGTATATGTTCCATACAAAGGGCATTAAAGTGTGCGAGACTTGAATTTAAATAGTATTTATTTACAGAGGTATATTATGTCACACTTCACACTTCTCTAGTAAGTTTAATCTGTGTGTGAAGACGCTGCGCAGCGCAAATCCGTGAATGAATGTTCCGAAGTGAAGTAAACTTCAACGGATTTCCCCTGCTCAGGGAGTACGGAGCAATGAACACTGTGTAGGGTTCATATCGATCGGAACACAGTTCATGCACATAGCTCACTTCTAACGAGCTGGTTATCTGAATCGGGTGTTTTAACTAAGAGAGACATGCAAAATATGCAGAGCGGTGGGGAGGGAGGACTGGAATTGGGAACCTCTGGACTACATCATGTGTCATTCACCGGTGAGAAAACTTTATAGTACAGTTAGTAAAAGTACTACAATACCAGGAAGGAAGATCGGGTTGTTGATGTTTGTCTGCCGTTCTCAATCTGTCTGCACAGCGTGCGTGAACGCGCTGATGACGTATCCTGTCTGCGCGAATATGGTGCACAGAGGTATGCTAATACATACGTTGACAGGCAGGTAAGAAAGCCAATTAAAACGTTCGGACCGAGCATTTTGATTGGACGAATATTTCTTGGTCCTACGCCCTCCACAGAATATATACATACAGATACATACATTTAGACCACTTAAAGGGTTAGTTCACCCAAAAATGAAAATTAGCCTGTGTTTTACTCACCCTCGAGGCATCCTAGGTGTATATGACTTTCTTCTTTCAGATGAATTCAGTCGGAGTTATATTAAAAATTGTCCTGGTTATTCCAAGCTCTATTATTGCAGTCAGCGGGTGTTGCAGTTGAACAGTCCACAAGTCGTCAAATAAAGCTCACGCATCCATAATAAAACGTACCTCACATGGCTCCGGGGGGTGAATAAAGGCCTCCTGTAGCGAATCCATGTGTGTTTGTAAGACATAATAAACACTTTTATCTCACTTCCGGTTTCTGTTTTCTTGACTGGCCACACACCTGACCCCAGATTATGCTCTCTGAACCTTAAACACACATCACTTTTGACCACCTTCAAAAAAAAAAAGCAGCTTTTTTTATATTCTGTTTAGTGCAAGACCTCAAACTTTTCTCTTTTTTAGTGCAGTATACAGCTCTTCAATGTGGGATCTGGGGTCAGCATTTTTTCCAAGCAGCTATTCTACAGTGAATTTATTCCATGTTCCTCTCCAAATGTGTGTGCGTGTGTGTGGATCCAGTGCCACAACAGAGGACAATCTAGACTGACTGTGTTTGGCCCTGTGGATGTGCGATGAGGTGTGGGAAAGACTGTTTTGTTTGTTTGAGTTATGCAGATTTCATGGAGATCACTGCAGATTCGATTCTCAACTTCTACTGCCTACTGTGAATAATGCAAACAGTTTATTTTGTGGACCAAAATTCTACTCAGCTTTGGTGAACCACTTGTAAATTAAGAGATACAATGGATTGAATGCAATTACCACAAAAACACACAAACAGGCTCAAAACAAAGTTGCACCAAGCTCTGGCAGTAAGTTATTTTATTGTCCGATACAATGCACTGATTTATTCAACACAGGACACAATGTCCCGAATCTTACCTAGTTTTAAAAATGTAATTATTTCCATCTTGAAATGAATCATAGATGATCACGAGAATGTTCTTAACACAAATGCCCCATTTCAATTGATTTTATCTTTATTTTTAAAATTATGATAAAATGTTCACTTACTGTTCCAAAACCTCCTTACCAAAACTATATATATATATATATATATATATAGTTGTGCTCATAAGTTTACATACCCCTTGCAGAATGTGCAAAATGTTAATAATTGATAATAATTGAAACAAAATAAGAGGGATCATGAAAATTGCTTATTTTTTATCTAGTACTGTTCTGAATAAGCTATTTCACATAACAGCTGTTTACATACAGGTATACTCCACAAGACAAAATAATAACTGCATTTATAAAAAATAACTTTACATACCCTTGAATCTTATATGTGTCATTTCCTGGATGAATGTTTTCACTTTTTTGTAATAGTTATGCATGGGTCCCTCAGTTGACCTCAGTGTGAAAATATGGATCTCAAAATCATACAGTCACTTTTGGAAAGGGTTCAAATATGCAGAAGATCCTGGAAAACCAAAGAATGTGCAGGAGCTGGAGGAATTGTCTAAAGAACAGCAGGCAGTTGAACTGCTCCGGACAAACAAGGGACTCATGAACAACTATCACAAAATATAAAAACAGTCGTGGATCATTCAGGAAATGACACATAGTATTAAGATTCAAGGTTATGAAAACTTTTGAATGGGGTCATTTTTATAAATTCAGTTATTAATTTGTCTTGTGGAGTATATGTAAACATCTTTTATGCGAAATACCTTATTCAGGACAGTACTAAATAAAAAATAACATGCAATTTTCATGATCCCTCTTATAATGTTTCAATTATTAACATTTTGCACATTCTGCAAGGGGTATGCAAACTTATGAGCACAACTGTATATATGGTGATGCATACATTTTCTGAAATCTAAAATATTTTCTAAAAGTCTAAAATAATCAGTGAAAATACAAGGGCTGTTAAAATAAAAATACAAATTTTGACCTTTTAAGTTTTATATTAAGTTGTTTAGTTTATTGAATTTATATTAAGTTAATTGATAAGCAATTAATCTAAAATGAAAGCTGGGATAAAAAACATTAAGTATTTGCTGTAAGTGACAAGAGGCAAAGATAATAGGAGTATAAAATGAAAAAAAAAATACATCCAAGTATATTAATAATTTAAAGCTGAAGACTGACTGAGACACAGAAATTATTTTCTTTTACAACAGTGAGCAGGACAGAAGTTATTTTAACAGAGACGCCTCTCCTACCCTTGACCTAATCTGGTCTCTCCTCTTTATCTCTCCCCATCTGCCTCCAATCACCTAACCTCATCTAACAGATAAACCTGTCTGTCTGATAAAACAAGAAGAAGAGAGGTGTGGGGGGAGGGTGGGGTGGGGTGGAGGCATCTGTGTGGGTGGGGAGGGCCAGTGAGGTGAGTTTGGATTTTAAATGTATCTCATAAAGAAAAAAAATCCCAATTTACATTACTGGGGTGGGGGACTCCTCTGGGAGAGCACACAAGGCTTTTTGATGGATGAATAAAAGTACACTATGAAGGAGAATAGTGTGGTGAAAGAAAGAAAAAAATCCTGGATGACCCAATTTTGCAAATTTGGCCCGTGGGAATAGAGGAAGAGGAAGTGAGAGAGACTGAAAAGTCACCGATTTAGGAGATGCATTTGGGGAAAGTGATATTGCTCCTCATCCTCTCCAGCCTCAGCTAAATAAAAGAATAAAATTTATCATTGTGGCAAAGAGTGAGAGGATAGCAAGTGAGAAACTTTTCACCCTTCAGCAGGTTACCGTGTTCTCATTCTATAAATCCTCTAAGACAAATACTTTTTAAAATGCCCTGAAAACACAGATCCAAGGAGAAACGTTCAGGTTCATTGGGAGGGCTTATTGGAATATCCAAAACAAGATTACAGTCCCTCCCTGCTGTTTATTGTTGGATTTGGAGTGAGGTATTCCTGAGGCCTTAAGTTGGATCAGTTGTTGCCGTTCTGGTGGGGTGGTCTCAGGTTAGGTAAGTCAACTTGATCAAGACCTGATTAAATATGAGACAGGCAGAGATGGCCTGAGAGTGATAGAGAAATAAGAGCAATACCCCAACACTTCTAGAAAGTCTTCCTGGAGAACGTACATTTAGTTAGATTGTAATGCAAATTGTGCCATACAAAATTGATAAATTGTCTTGGCCTATTTAGATTTTCAGTATCAGCCCAGATTTAATACTGTATTATATATATATATATATATTTTTTTATTTTTTTACTGTCACAAACAGTAAATTCCATTTGGAATTGCTAAATTGTCTTGGCCTATTTAGATTGTCAGTATCAGCCCAGATTTAATACTGTATTTTTATTTTTTATTTTTTTTTACTGTCACAAACAGTAAATTCCATTTAAAGTCACCTTTATGGCGATAGGTGTTCCCAATGGTAAAGCTGGTGTACTCAGTTCAAATCAGATTGGTTTACTGTAGCTCTTTGAAAGAGCAACTACACTGCGGGAGATCATCTCATAACAGCTTGTTTTCAATCTAACCACAGACTTGACTCATCAGCACAATTTAAACCCTCCACTAAAACTTCACGTAACAGCCACTAGGGACTGCATAACACGTCTCCCAGCCACATCCTAAAACATGTAAAAAAAAAAAAAAATTGTTTGCTTTATAACATCAACATTTTCTCTTACCATCCAGTCAATGCAGCTGAAATGTATTGAAAACAACAACACAATTTCAATTGCTAGTTAACTTTCATGAAATAGTTAGTGTACTTATTGTGAGTGAACGTGATTGTACAAGTTTTTGAGAGACTACTTAATTATTTAAGGCAATGAATTAAGTTCAAGTCATTGAGTTAAGATTTACAGTATATATTTTGCAAACAAGAAGGGTCTATTGTCTGTTGTTAATAGTGCAATGATGTATGAAGCACAGCTCACACAAAAGCCACTTTCAACCTAAGCGGGTTTCTGTTGGTCAGCACAGAGAATCTGTGTGGCAAAATGTTTCACTTTCAGGTGAAATCCCCAATCACATGGATTCCTATTGAAATGACAGGCTTTCACCTGTGAAAACTGACTGAACAACAATAATGTGATCGTACTGAATGATTAGTACCTTCAAGACATTACAGAAGATTGTGGTCCATGCTTCTAGACCACAGACTGTGTGGGAACTTCCCACCATGACCCCTTGAGCATTATGTGCGGTCAAAGGTGTCCTCCTCACCCAATCCAGTCTAGTCTGTTATCTCTCCCTTCGAGAAGGCAGTACTGGTCTCTG
>NW_015641021.1:513986-525148 GCF_001515625.1 Sinocyclocheilus rhinocerous
TTTTTTTACTGTCACAAACAGTAAATTCCATTTAAAGTCACCTTTATGGCGATAGGTGTTCCCAATGGTAAAGCTGGTGTACTCAGTTCAAATCAGATTGGTTTACTGTAGCTCTTTGAAAGAGCAACTACACTGCGGGAGATCATCTCATAACAGCTTGTTTTCAATCTAACCACAGACTTGACTCATCAGCACAATTTAAACCCTCCACTAAAACTTCACGTAACAGCCACTAGGGACTGCATAACACGTCTCCCAGCCACATCCTAAAACATGTAAAAAAAAAAATAATTGTTTGCTTTATAACATCAACATTTTCTCTTACCATCCAGTCAATGCAGCTGAAATGTATTGAAAACAACAACACAATTTCAATTGCTAGTTAACTTTCATGAAATAGTTAGTGTACTTATTGTGAGTGAACGTGATTGTACAAGTTTTTGAGAGACTACTTAATTATTTAAGGCAATGAATTAAGTTCAAGTCATTGAGTTAAGATTTACAGTATATATTTTGCAAACAAGAAGGGTCTATTGTCTGTTGTTAATAGTGCAATGATGTATGAAGCACAGCTCACACAAAAGCCACTTTCAACCTAAGCGGGTTTCTGTTGGTCAGCACAGAGAATCTGTGTGGCAAAATGTTTCACTTTCAGGTGAAATCCCCAATCACATGGATTCCTATTGAAATGACAGGCTTTCACCTGTGAAAACTGACTGAACAACAATAATGTGATCGTACTGAATGATTAGTACCTTCAAGACATTACAGAAGATTGTGGTCCATGCTTCTAGACCACAGACTGTGTGGGAACTTCCCACCATGACCCCTTGAGCATTATGTGCGGTCAAAGGTGTCCTCCTCACCCAATCCAGTCTAGTCTGTTATCTCTCCCTTCGAGAAGGCAGTACTGGTCTCTGACCTACCACCCCACTCAAAAACATATTTTCCCATTTCCAACTGTGTTGTCAGATGCAAGTGAAGTAACACAGTTATAAGCTCTTGATTTGTAAAGTCACACCAAAACTTTGAATAAAAAAATATCTAAGATCTATACAGAACAAAAAGTCCTAAAAATAGAGATTTATAAATAGAGTTTGTCAAACTGGCTCAGTTTAGGTCTCATTCCAGGTAGTCTATAGCATGTTCACGAAGACAGTGACAAAGTGACAATGAGTGCTTTACGTGAGCAACTAAATGCTGGATTTTGTTAAAAGAAATTCAAGACATTTTTTTTTTTTACAGAACAGGGGAAACAAAGTAATTTGTCAAAGAGCCAACAATATTCATAATACACAATGCCTGGTTTATTTGACAACTAGATTAGGATTAGACAACTAGCACTGCCACATTTTACAAGCTTGGTCAACCCATTGACAACATAATAAATTACTTTTTAACAAAATATGAAAGTATCAATGATGACATCACAGCTGGCTGATGTAGTTTTTTATTTGGATCACCCTAATTACTTGTGGGCACTAAAAAGAGGAGGGACATGCTCCAAGCTGACGTATACAGCAAACTTCTTATTTGAATTGCTGTTTACAATGTGCACACCATTGAAATATTCAATGTTTATTTGATTTAGATGATGAAAATACTAAGAACAAACTTTACAGACATCATAGAATGCTTTTCATGTCAGACAGCCTTTTCCAAACTAAGTTGGCAGTCCTTGGCCAATATTGGCCTACTTGACTTCACTCTGTGGATGGAGAAAACAAAGACAAACACCAGACAAGCAAAGGCCATTACAGTTTATATAACAGGAGCAGAAAAGAAAAAAAAAATCTGAACGTAGCACTACTACTTATTTTTCCAGTATACAACTAACACAGTGCTTCTGGGTAATGATGGCTCTTTGACAGAGGTGAGAGATCCATCTGAACTCTAACAGAGCCTACGACAGTGGGGACTCTGGCATGCCTGAGGTTATGTTACACTTCATACCACATAGCACAGTTAAAAAAGCCATAATGAAATGCATACACAGAAGTATACACAGGAAAGGGAGGTAATGAAAAAATACTACCAGCACTCTCATTGGTGTGGCTGACACATTCTTGTTTATGAACTAGGTTTGTCCCCTGTGGTTATGCAAAACTTGCAGTTATAGATGATAAAAGTGTTTTATTTATTTATTTATTTTTCTGGCTATCGTATGCTGACGATGACAGTCTGACTGCCTGAGGTTGCAATATTTATCAGCAATTTCACAATGTTGCTGCTTAAAGAAAAACAAGCAAATTTGGCGATGTATGGGGAAAGTTAACATTTCATAAACTGCCTTTTCTTTGTCCAGTGTCTTACTTTGGCACGGAAGTGAGAAATTCCATTGAGCCTAGAGCCAGCTCACACTGTGTTGAAATCTTTAATGTGCTACACTGCCAGATGTTCCTGATAAGAAAGAAGCGAGCATTGGTGCTGTCATTTTTGAATAAATTTCTTGCTCTTTGTGTCCTTCTGTGCCTGTATCACACAAACATTTACACACACATTTTAGTGTTGTGCTCTCCCATCACACATCAAGCACTAATTTAAAAATCAACACTGAAAAAATATAATCGCAACAAATTGGTTTGCAGTGGCAGGATGCTGGCTCAGGGAAATGAATGCCCGAGGCCATCTCCCCAGACCACATTCAGTCCTGTCAGTGTGTGGATAGACAGATACAGGCAAGTAAACTGTAAAGCAAGTGAAGCAAGAAGTAATCTTGAAAAGATGAAGAGCCTTTAGTTTTCCAGGGCTTCTAATTACCTTCACTGTGTTAAGTTATAAGTGTATGAAGACTCACAGTTTTGAAGAGGGAATGCCACTCGTTGTTATAATTTTAAATTAGTGAGAAACAGTAAAAGGAGCTAGGAGGGAAAACAATAAGAAATGATCTGCCATGAGGCAACAGCACCACCTCATATTGTTATACTATTATCATAAATTGTTTGTGAAAGCTGCATGTCTGAAATGTAACTCATCATTAACATCCCAGCAAACCTTACAGACTATGCCTAGAGCTTCTTTCTAAAGTCATATGTGGCAAATATTAATATGTGAAAAAGAGTTTAGTCTTGAGTAAAATGCAGCTAATGAAATATATATTCTGAAATACATTTCAGCATTTAGAGAAAATAATGCTAAGTAGAAATACCAAAGAAAAGTAGAAAACCATCACAACAGCATAGCAAGGGTGAAACTATATTATTATTATTATTATTATTATTATTATCATTATTATTATATAGTGTAAGAACATGCCTAATCAATTATTTTGGTTACACTTTATTTTGATAGTCCACTTTAGACATTCTACTAACTATAAGTAACATGTCAACAGATTCTCATTAATTTGCAACTACATGTCTACTAACTGTCAGAGTAGACTGTTAGGTTAGTTTTACTGTTAGTAGAATCAGTTGGCATATACTTGCAGAGTTTCTCATAGTATGTTTTATGTTGTGGACCCATAAAAATAGTGTTAGAAGATATTAAGCACACAGTCTACTAATACTCTATTGACTGCCAATTGACATGCAGTTGCGAAGTTACTTACTGTTAGTAGAATGTCTAAAGTGGACTTTCAAAATAAAGTGTTGTCATTCTCTCTAGGAAATGGAGAAAAAAAAAAACTTTGTTACAATGTTTTTTACATGATATTAAAATCAATAATTTTTAAAATAATTGAGTGAGTAGTGAACAAACATGCACACACACCGTGAACACACACCCGGAGCAGTGGGCAGCCAATGCTGTGGCGCCCGTGGAGCAGTTAGGGGTTCGGTGCCTTGCTCAAAGGTTTCACCTCAGTCGTGGTATTGAGGGTGGAGAGAGCACTGGACATTCACTCCCCCCACCTATAATCCCTGCCGGTACCGAGACTCGAACCCGCGACCTTTGGGTTACAAGCTCTCTAATATATGTAACATATTACAGTTATATGTAAATAGTTACTCCCCAACACTTTTACAATAGTATATTTATAAATTAACCTAGATTAATAAATGCTTTAAAAGTTAATTAATGATACCTAAGGTATAAACTAATGTTAAGCAACTTAATTTTATTCAACCATTGTTTATACATTTTTATAATACAAAATTATTTTAAAAACAATTGATCATGTAAAAAAAAAAATAGTAACACTTTTTTTTTCTCCATTTCCTAGAGAGAATGACAACACTTTATTTTGATAGTCCACTTTATACATTCTACTAACAGTAAGTAACTTTGCAACTGCATGTCAACTAGCAGTCAATAGAGTATTAGTAGGCTGTCTGCTTAATATCTACTAACACTATTTTTATGGGTACACAACATAAAACATACTGACTATGAGAAACTTTGCAAGTATATGTCAACTTATTCTACTAACCCTAAAACTAACCTAACAGTCTACTCTGACAGTTAGTAGACATGTAGTTGCAAATTAATGATAATTTGTTGACATGTTACTTATAGTTTGTAGAATGTCTAAAGTGGACTATCAAAATAAAGTCTAACCAAAATAATTTATTAGGCATGTTCTTACACCAGTATATTACAATAATAATAATAATAATAATAATAATATAGTTTCACCCTTGCTATGCTATTGTGATGGTTTTCTACTTTTCTTTGGTATTTCTACTTTGCATTATTTTCTCTAAATGCTGAAATGTATTTCAGAAGATATATTTCATTAGCTGCATTTTACTCAAGACTAAACTCTTTTTCACATATTAATATTTGCCACATATGACTTTAGAAAGAAGCTCTAGGCATAGTCTGTAAGGTTTGCTGGGATGTTAATGATGAGGTACATTTCAGACATGCAGCTTTCACAAACAATTTATGATATCAGTATAACAATATGAGGTGCTGCTGTTGCCTCATGGCAGATCATTTCTTATTTTTTATGACGTAGAGCCCGCTGGCCGCTCCGAAGTCAAGCCTGCCGCCCGTTGCATTCTCAAGCCCGCCGATCGGTTCACTCTCAAGCCCTCAGCTCACAGCCGCAGTCTCCTTCACCTCTGCTCTAAAGAGGAGAATGCGGAGGAAGAGACTGTGTGCTCCAGCCCCTGAGTCTGTTCCAGTGTTGGCTCCAGCCCCTGAGTCCGCTCCAGAGAGGGCTCCAATCCCCGAGTCTAGCCCAGAGAGGACTCCAGTCCCTGAGTTTAGCCCAGAGAGGGCTCCAGTCCCTGAGTTTAGCCCAGAGAGGGTTCCAGTCCCCGAGTTTAGCCCAGAGAGGGCTCCAGTCCCTGAGTTTAGCCCAGAGAGGGTTCCAGTCCCCGAGTTTAGCCCAGAGAGGGCTCCAGTCCGAGAGTCTAGCCCAGAGAGGGCTCCAGTCCGAGAGTTTAGCCCAGAGAGGGCGCCAGTCCCCGAGTTTAGCCCAGAGAGAGCTCCAGTCCCCGAGTCTAGCCCAGAGAGGGCTCCAGTTCCTACATTCAGCCCTAAGGGGGCTCCGGTTCCCACGTCCATCCCAAGGAGGGCTGCAGTCCCCAAGTCAAGCCCCAGGATGGCAACAGTTCCGAGTCAGGCCCACGGAGGGTCTCGGGGGTGATATTTTCAACAAGGATTTTTTTTTGGGGGGGGGGCTATAGGGATTCGTCTGTAGAGGTCGGGCCGAGTGCCGAGGTCAGGCATCCTGAAATATCTGCTCCGCCATGGCCCCCTGAACTGCCTGATCCGCCATGGGTCCCGGAAGGGGTACCGCTCTGGAGGCCTGCTGTCCCGTGTAGGTCAGTCCTGAGGGGCCTCCAGAGTAACCACCGCCCTCCCCGTTGGATGTTGTGTGGCGAGTGACATTGGGAGTAATGTCAGTCCTGTGCTCCTGGTGTGTCTCGTAAGGTTCTAAGTTCTTAAGACCTGTGTTTTTCCGTGTCTAGCATCTGATATTGTTCGTCTATCCCCTCTGCTATGTGTGCTTTGCTTTGGTTTGGATTAATAAATACTTTTATTTGAATTCTCCTTCGTCTCCTCGATCCTTCGTTCCTCGCTCTGTCACAGTAGCAGCAGCGTGACAATATACCCCTATCTTTCAGTCCAGAGGTAGACAGTTGTTATTCTAGATATCCAGCCAAACTAAAGGAATCCCCCTACCGGTGCCTTCACAGGAAGGATTTCTCACTCTCTCATATGTAGAGCCAAGCTGCCACCTTTTCTACAAACCTGTCTGTAGTCAGCCACCATATGTCATACAGCTAACCATGAGAAACCAACTCCAGCACTCGTTAGTGACTCACTGCCTGTGCAAGTATGTAATATCTAGTGCACTAAAAAATAAAGAACATTTGATATTAAAATACATCTGTCAAGAACTAACTACAGCATACAGGATTTTGGACCAATCATTTGTAACGTTTACATTGTGCATTTGGCTAACATCTTTATCGAAAGCGACTTATATTGCATTCAAAGTACACATTTTATAAGTTATTTCTTTCCCATTTGAGCTATAGGAAGGTTATTTTTGAGACATAATAAGAACTAGAAAAGAAAATCAGTTAACTAGACTATTTAAAATCACAAAACTTATTGTGAACAATTAATTCATAACTTTAATCAATTAAATTAAGTACTGTCCTATATTTTCTCACAGAATATCCTTTTTAGTCACAAACTGATCAAATTACAGTAAAAAAGTGTTGCGACTGGGAATTCACATTGACTTTAAAACTACATTTTGTCTATAAAGAATCCACATGGCCATTATAATCGTCTATCACATGTTTACCTCAAAGCAGATCAGGTCACACTTACGTAAATAATGAAAAAGACTACCAAAATATTCCATCCATAGTCAACCACAAATAATACACCATTTAAATCAGCATACTTTGCATCCTAAAGCATGTAGTTTCCTAACCCTAATGAGACAGTTGTAAAGTCTTATTTTACAGCTGAGGAGAATAAATTGAGACTTTAAATCACTTTAAAATGGCATTGTGAAGCAGCATGTAGCTCACAAGTAGAGCTAGAAAAATTGGAGCACAGCTGTTCCAGGTCCAGGATCATCAGCAAAAGCGGGGAGCAACACTGACGTCCCAGTTTGGTGAATAACAACTTTTAATGTGTTAGTCTGTTTGTCATTTCTTACAGAATTGGACAAAGAACAAACTGGGCCGCCTGGCATCCCTTGACCGCCCACACTTCACTGCTGAGATACAGTCGAGCTGTTTCAATGCACATCTTGCCATGGTTTAACGGTGCTGTTCCTTCATGTCTGTCTGTATTCACCAGCCACAGGCATGAGCAGTGGCATTGCAAGAAATATAGACTTTTTAACCTCTGCAGCTGTCTAAACACACTGTAAATACTTGTGTTAACACATCTTGAATTACGTAAACTGTTTTCAGTTCAAAGGAGCTTGAAAAATTGTTGATTTTCTGCTAAAGTAATCATAATGGATGGTGTTTTTTTCTGCTGACAGTGAAAAGTTGTTCCACTTTGAAAGAAGTGAGAGGCTAACAGAAGAAAAGGGTGAACCAATCTCTCCATCGGTACATCAATTCATATCCAACTGTGCCAATGTGAACGCACACCAGTGGGGACAACTGCTGCAGCTAATGGACATCCGCTTTTCTCACTGCTGGGTAAAGTGGGAATCATCAGCATCAACAAGTTTACACTGTCCTGTTGCCTTTTTTTAAGGTGACTCAGCTACTGTTGTTCTCTAGAGAAAGGGAGAGAAAAAGAAATGTGCAGCGAGTCCACAAGTTCATGCGGTGGTTTTTCATTTCAAAGCCTATACTGTTCTTAAACAAGACATTCTTCTCTGTTATAGCTAATAAAAATGGACATTTATTTAAAATATTTTGCAACAAAGTAAAAGTCTTTATGTACATATACACTACAGATCTTCATTTAGACATGTAGCCATGTTCACTTCAAAATTATATGGATAAACTGAAAGTAAAAAAAAAAAGACAGGAGTGAGGGTGGATATATTGGCAAAGTAGGGAATATCAAAGTTAATGATTGCAACGGAGAGCATGATCCATTTCTAGGCCTTAGAAAGTGGCAGGGATAATACATTACATTCTTCATAAGATGATTATGTTGTTAAATGAGACACTGCAGTCCTCTTGTAATCACATAATCCGAGGATCTTCGACTGCCATGCAAATGTACCAGATGTCAGTATGCTTGACACAAAGCCAAAGTACAAATTCTTCTCTTGCTGTCTAGTTCTTTCACCCCTCCTTCTCCTGCTACACCTCTGCCTGTGACAAGGAAGCATTATGCTTACTGGCAAGTCTCTCTTTTTTTTTTTTTCTTTTTTTTTTATAATTAAACGTGCAAGTTTAAACTATCAATAGCAGTTTTTGTGTGAATGCTACTCAAAGAATTGTGGAATATTATTGCTGGCATGTGAAAAAAAAAAAAGAAAAGAAAAGAAAAACATACAAGCTTGGAATTTATCTTATTACCACAAAGTGCAAGAAACAGCAACACACTTTTCCCTTCTCGCTTTCTTGAAAAGTTTGTCAAAAACTTTACTCTCCTCTTCATCTCTCCTCATTCTTTCCTCCTCTGGGAACGTGTACTGAGCTCGCCATCGAAAACCATTCATTCTCAATGTCTGCCTCACAAGGGAGAGTTCAATGAACATCTCTTTGCCCCAGGAGACAACCTAGTGGCGTCATGACGTCAACAGAGCACCAGAACTGTCCATGTTCTTACCTTCCTCACCCACCCACACACACCTGATAGCTCTTTCTCATTTGTGATGAATACTTAATTTGCAATTAAACCCTTTAATGAGGCTGCCTGCTTTTCCCAGAGAGTATTGTGATTCCTTTAAATTGCTTTTAAGTGTGTTTGATGAGCTGTGTATACACTCTTTAAGCAAAAGGTAATGTGCCTTTTTTCCATTATCACCATATATCTGCCATTATAAAATGCTGAAACAACAGCACTGTTAAAGACTTTTGGTTAACTTAATGTACCTCATAGATAGATAGATAGATAGATAGATACTGTAGACAGAGTTTGCAACTGAGGTAAGACATCTGACGTTTTTCACTATTTAAACACCTTCTTAACTTTACTTGTTAAATTTTAAATTGCCCTGCAGTGTGACAAATTACCTTTTAAAAGTACCAATATTCCATGCTGTCTCTCAATTAATTGAAGCTCATTAAAGCTGCATGCATAATAATTTCACAAGAATTAAATAATTTTTTATTTTTTTGTTCATAGCATTCCTGAAAGTATTGTGGTCTCCCCTTAAACATTGCTGTGAACACTTTTAACCACCATATTTAATTACATCAGTTGATTTTGATTAGATCTAACAGACGTGACTCCCTGCAACAGGTATCACTTTGAAGAAAATGTCATATAGGGTTCCCAATTTCATAAAACTATTGTAATTAATAATGTATTATGTGAGAAACAGTCCGTTTTAAAAATGATGTTTAGATCATTTAATTTTGTACTTCTGTCAAATTAATTTCCCACTTGTCACCATCCTTGTATTACCATCATTCTTAATTGCATTTTGCAGGGTGCAGTTATAATTTTCATATCATTTTGATTCATCTTAGATTCACTTAAGCAAATGAGCTGAAGAGCTATTGGGCACAAGGGACGTGACTTTGTGATGAAGTGTCCAGCTATAAGGGCTTTATTTATAATGAAGTTGTGATTGCTTAAATGAAATAATGTTGAAGTTAAATTACTCTTTCCTATGCTTGCATAGGCATGCCTGCTTCACAGCAATTAAAACAGATGTTTTGACTAAACAGAATGCTTTTTCATAGATGTTCAATGTTTTGTTTGCCTATAATTTTTATATACAACACCACTGATACAGATTTCTTAAACATAAGACATTTTTGTGCTCATCTATATAGTAGACATTGGGCCAGTAAGAAGTTCTTTTTTTTTTTAGAACCATGAACTTGTGCCAACGATTTTGTAATCTTTCACCCCCACTTTATAAACTGCACTCACAGTTCCCTTATTTGTACAATCCATGACTATGAATTTCATTTCTAAGTTTGCTATCAGTGCTCGCAGAATCATAAACTGTACCCTCAAATGATCACATTTCATCTTAGTGGCCTGAGGGAGCCTCCATACTCTTCTGACATCCCCATATGCAATGTTCCCTCTAAGCTGCGCACGCACGGCCGCACACTTCTTCCACCGCGACCGCGCAGAAGAAATAATGTGCACGCGCACACGCATAAATGAGTTGGGAAAGCCATTTGATTAAATTCTAGTAAAAGCGAATGAATTGCAATGCTCGGGTAAACCGATAGAGTTGATATCACTATAGAGTTACAACCGGTGAATGCGGTTTACAGGTTTCATAGAAAGAGAATGTGCGCCAAATGAGTCGCTGTAGAATCCGAATATGTTAATGGTTGCGGACGAAATAGCTCAAATCGAGAGCCAACGCAAATGCAATGACATGTGAAATAAAACGTCATCATGTATTAAAGAAGAGTGGCTTGATTAAATAGAGTTGATATCACTATAGAGTTACAACCGGTGAATGCGGTTTACAGGTTTCATAGAAAGAGAATGTGCGCCAAATGAGTCACTGTAGAATCCGAATATGTTAATGGTTGCGGACGAAATAGTTCAAATCGAGAGCCAACGCAAACGCAATGACATGTGAAATAAAATGTCGTCATGTATTAAGAGGCTCGATTAAGTGGTGGAAACAGCAGATGATGGGCACAGAACAGTAACAAAACTCAGAGACATTTACAGTCACACACAGGTGTATTGTGCAAACTGTACAGCTCGTACCTGCTAAAAACATCTGTTTTGGTTCTGATTATCATGTTTATCGTGCTGAAATCATCTGTTTTAAACCATATGAGTTTAAACTTCTGATATTCGGTTTTCTGAGTGCACACATCCGAAGCACACGGACAGAAAGCGGCTGTCACAGCATGTGAGTACTAAACTAAGTTCTCATTCACACACAAGTGTATGTTAAAAATGCACATGAGTTACAAAAACAGTCTGTGAAGTCTATGTCTGTGAAGGTAAACAACTGGGAAATAAATTGCTTGTTTATTCTATATCTGTGTGGCAGCAGCGTAATATACAGTAAATAAATCAATAAATCCACTGCTGTCTTGTCTCCTCTGAGGCTGGGACTCTAAATAGTGTTCTGTGCTCGTCTGTGCAGCCAAAGACAGAACAGTTAGCATGTTTTGCTCAAA
>NW_015641021.1:525434-526623 GCF_001515625.1 Sinocyclocheilus rhinocerous
AAATCAGACGCGCTCGTTTTCTCAGACGCTTGCAGAAAAAGGCTTACCAAAACAAAGTCACTGGGTTAATCTTTTTCACGTTTCCTTGGCTGGTAGATGCTGATTATAGCACTTAAAACCTGGAAAAGTCCGATTTTCATGATATGTCACCTTTAAATGCATCAGTTTGTTTTCAGTTCTGTTCTATTCTAATCTATCCTATTCTATCCTATCAGTTTAAATGCTTCAGTTTGTTTTGATATTATATTACATTACATTACATAATGTTAGGTCTATATTATAAACCTAATAAATAACTGACCTTGTTTTTTAATGGAGTCTCTTATGCTCATCAAGGATGTATTTATTTGATCAAAAAATATGTTGATTTATTATCAGTGTTGAAACCGTTTTGCTGCTTAATTTTAGATTTTTTTTTAAATTATTATTATTATTATTTTATTTATTTTTTTAACCTGTGATACTTTTTTCTTTGGTTCTTTGATTAATACAAAGTTAAAAAGAAACATAATTTATTCAAAATAGAAATATTTTCTAACAATATAAGTCTTTACTATCACTTTTTATCCATTTAACACATCCTTGCTGAATAAGTGTTCATTTCTTTAAAAAAAAAAAAATTACTTACCCAACTTTTGAATAGTAGTGTATATTAGGTCCCACTTTATATTAAGTGGCCCTAATACCTGTGTACTTACATAGTAACTAGATGTGCACATAGTATGTAACCACAGTGTAAGCACACATTGGTACATAGTATATACAGCTGTAATGTTTGTGTAACTACACACATGTAACAACCCACTGAATGGTATGTGTACGTACAAATGTGTAACAGGACATTGGTAACAACACTTTTTGTTAATGAAAGTACAAATGTGTAACAGGACTAACAGCACTTTTTGGTAAAGAAAGTGTTACACTTTATATTAAGTAAACAATTCCTATGGATTTACCATGTAATTACTCTGACGTTACACAGCAGCGGCCAGTAAGTTAGGCTTTACATATAAATTGTGGTTGGTGTCCAGAATGTTACACTTTATATTAAGTGAACAGTTCCTGAGGAGTTACCATGTAAGGACACTGGTATTACAGTGGTGCACCAACTCCACCAACTTGAGATCCAACTCCTCCCACTTTACATATCCCTAAACCTATCAATCTCCACCCCTGGATCAAATGGTTC
>NW_015641021.1:528011-535708 GCF_001515625.1 Sinocyclocheilus rhinocerous
TCAGTTTAAATGCTTCAGTTTGTTTTGATATTATATTACATTACATTACATAATGTTAGGTCTATATTATAAACCTAATAAATAACTGACCTTGTTTTTTAATGGAGTCTCTTATGCTCATCAAGGATGTATTTATTTGATCAAAAATACAGAAAAAAAACAGTAATATTGTGAAACATTATTGCAATTTCTAATATTAGTTTCCTATTTTAATATCATAATAAAATATAATTTATTCCTGTGAAGCAAAGCTAAATTTTCAGCATCATTACTCCAGTCTTCAGTGTCAATATTAGATTTACCATGTAATTACTCTGATGATACACAGCAGCGGCCAGTAAGTTAGGCTTTACATATAAATTGTGGTTGGTGTCCAGAATGTTACACTTTATATTAAGTGGACAGTTCCTGAGGAGTTACCATGTAAGTAGACTGGTATTACAGTGGTGCACCAACTCCACCAACTCGAGATCCAAGTCCTCCCACTTTACATATCCCTAAACCTATCAATCTCCACCCCTGGATCAAATGGTTCAAATTACTCTTATACATATTGTTGTTACAAAATGTAGTTATATATGTCCTGTTACACCAAGTACTTAGTGAAGTGAAAAAAGTGTTGTTACCAATGTCCTGTTACACATTTGTACTTACACAAACCATTCAGTGGGTTGTTACATATGTGTAGTTACAGAAATAGTACAGCTGTAGATACTATGTACCGATGTGTACTTACACTGTGGTTACATACTAGGTACACATCTAGTTACTATGTAAGTAAACAGGTATTAGGGCCACTTAATATAAAGTGCGACCAAAATATCACAGGTCCCCCCAAAAAAATATTAAGCAGCACAACTGTTTCCAACAATGATAATAAATTAGCATATTAGAATGATTTGTAAAGGATCATGTGACACTCAAGACTGGCGTAATGATGCTTTGCTTCATAGGAATAAATACTATTTTTAAAGTATATTAAAATATAAAACTGTTATTTAAAATTGCAATAATATTTCACAATATTATTTTAAGAAATAATATTCAGTATTTTTATCAAATAGATACAGCCTTGATGAGCATAAGAAACTTTAATAAACTTTACTGATCCCAAACTTTTGAACGGCAGTGTATTATACTGTAAAGAAAAAAATGTGTTCTCAGGTAACCTAAAATGTACATCATTTAGTCAAGGGTCAAATCAAATATAAATAATGTTTTTCTTGGAGGTTATAGTACATTGAAGAATGATCATTCGACTCTTACGTATGCCAGGTAACCTGTAAATGCAAATTCCATTGCAGTTTTGCAAAATATTACCTTTTTTTAATCGCCTGAAAAACTATCTCATGCAAGCGTTAAGCTATTGAAGTTTCAATTAGGGTTTCAATTAGGTGTAATTTCAATTTGCAATTTCAATTTGTGTAATTTGAAGGGTAATGGAAATGCAACTGGTGAGACCACTGGTACATTTTCTGTGGAAAGTGGAGGCACTGTTGAGCTTTCTTCTTCATGTGGTACAGGTAAGGTCATTCAAGTCCAGTAAACACAGGAGATGTGGTCTGCTGACACTTTCTACTGTTGCTCGATCAATGATCCATGCTGATTAGATTGCAGATGGCCCTCTGTCTTCTGAAGAACAGGTTTATTGTCATCGAACACCATTTTTACAGTCTAATCATTACTGCTGATTAGAGCAGTTTCTGAGTGCTCATTGGGAGCTTGATCATGCCTGATATTGGGTTGTTGTGTTTTTCAACCTTGAGTATTTGAAAATCAGACAAAAAGACGAAGGAACAAGACAATTGTACCTAACAGATTTAAGAGAAGAACCACAATTCCAAAAATAATATCAAATTAAGTAATTGAATTAAAAATGATGGGGAAATTTATAATAATTAATTTAAATATTATACATTATATAGAAACATGTTATATAACTGAGCACTAAAGATATTGTTGAGCTTGTAGTGATTCTCTAGTTGGTGAATATTTTTTGCAGAATCATTGGTCTTTTCCCCCACCAGGAATTCCACTGTTAAACATTATTTATTTATTTATTTATTTGTTTACTGATCCCAAACTTTTGAACGGCAGTGTATTATACTGTAAAGAAAAAAATGTGTTCTCAGGTAACCTAAAATGTACATCATTTAGTCAAGGGTCAAATCAAATATAAATAATGTTTTTCTTGGAGGTTATAGTACATTGAAGAATGATCATTCGACTCTTACGTATGCCAGGTAACCTGTAAATGCAAATTCCATTGCAGTTTTGCAAAATATTACCTTTTTTTAATCGCCTGAAAAACTATCTCATGCAAGCGTTAAGCTATTGAAGTTTCAATTAGGGTTTCAATTAGGCGTAATTTCAATTTGCAATTTCAATTTGTGTAATTTGAAGGGTAATGGAAATGCAACTGGTGAGACCACTGGTACATTTTCTGTGGAAAGTGGAGGCACTGTTGAGCTTTCTTCTTCATGTGGTACAGGTAAGGTCATTCAAGTCCAGTAAACACAGGAGATGTGGTCTGCTGACACTTTCTACTGTTGCTCGATCAATGATCCATGCTGATTAGATTGCAGATGGCCCTCTGTCTTCTGAAGAACAGGTTTATTGTCATCGAACACCATTTTTACAGTCTAATCATTACTGCTGATTAGAGCAGTTTCTGAGTGCTCATTGGGAGCTTGATCATGCCTGATATTGGGTTGTTGTGTTTTTCAACCTTGAGTATTTGAAAATCAGACAAAAAGACGAAGGAACAAGACAATTGTACCTAACAGATTTAAGAGAAGAACCACAATTCCAAAAATAATATCAAATTAAGTAATTGAATTAAAAATGATGGGGACATTTATAATAATTAATTTAAATATTATACATTATATAGAAACATGTTATATAACTGAGCACTAAAGATATTGTTGAGCTTGTAGTGATTCTCTAGTCGGTGAATATTTTTTGCAGAATCATTGGTCTTTTCCCCCACCAGGAATTCCACTGTTAAACATTATTTATTTATTTATTTATTTGTTTATTTGTTTGTTTGTTTGTTTGTTTTGTTTTTAAATTAGTTTGAAATAATGCAGGCTAACAAAAGCATTCACCATTAATTAACAACCACAGAGTTCGTCTTAGGTCTTCTTCGGTGGTTTATAAGTTATCATTAAAAATAAATTCCCCTATGGAAAAATTAATGGGATTTTTACTTTTAGAACGCAAATTTTGCGATCTATTACAATTTTGTCATTCCAATTCAAATTAACATTAAATATCCCATGGGGCGAGGTCAAATCAATTCAAATTTGCATACATGAATTGAAAATAAGCCAGTTGTTCAATTATGAATTTTGCTCAACCCTGGTAAAATATTTTGCAATATTCCATTTTTTTTTTTTAATCAAATTATACAGACAAGTTTTACACATTAATTTACTAATCACAATCACTGTAACACTGAATGAACAATGCTTATTAGTTTTTTAAACAACAAAACACCATATGGGCCATAAAACGGTACATTCTTGGTCTCCATTTCTTTCCAACTCGCACATGCATCTTTGACTCCCAGTTGTATTTCCATGACTCTGGGCATAATAACTGCTTTCAGACTTTTCTCTCAGGATTGCTGGTGGCTTGTTGCGGTACAGTCTACTGCCTGTTTTTTTTTCACCACTCTACAGTAAAGCCCCACTAGGGCCTTCCAAGCACATCTCCTCTGGCCAGGAATAGCGTGCCTGCTTAACCTGGATAAGACGGCCATGGGAGCATTCACGCCTCGACCAATGTATAATAGTGTCTCCAATGATGCCCCTAGTTGACTCCCTTTCACTCTGCGCCTCCACCTCTCTTTCTTTTCAGATGGCTGGTTAGGCATTCACAGCCTTGTAATGAATGCAGGCGCGCTACAGACCAAATGAAATGGAGGGATGGTGCCGAACACAACAGACTTGGGTAGAGGCAAACAAAACAACAGAGAGAAGAAAAACTGCCCAGTTTAAGTCTAGAGAAGCAGTGCCATCTGCATTCTAACATGAAATGCAGGTCTTCTGTTTGTTTTGATTTATTTTGTTCTCTCAAGGCAAGCATTGGCCGCTATTGTGAAAGATTGCTCTTTTGCCTGCGAGGCCTGTATGCTTGCAATGAGAGGGGTGATTATTTCCTAGTCTTATATAATGAGAACCTGGAGGCATTATCATACAACGTTGTGTATGTGAGTGTGTGTCTCTGTGTGTAGATGCACATGTCCACGTTCTACCTGTATCTTAGATTTCCCATCGTGCTTTGCTGTAGCCCACAGGGCTGCAGGGCTCAGTTGAGATTTAGAATGCTGGAATTTGATTTTCTAGGCTTCACAGGTAATGAAAAGCAACACTCCCACTCTTCTTACTCTGTGATTTCCCAAAGTACACTCCACTGTTGCCGATGTGATTTATTTATTTATTTTTTTCATATAGCATTGGGCCATTTATATCAGCTCATTTAACTAGGGAATGCATGCACATATGTCTCAGGAGATTTGTTTTGTATTCTCTATGTAACCCATTTCTTCATTATGGGTACATCATGTAGCTAATGTTGCCTACCTCCACCCCACTGTCATACGTATTTTTAAACCTGATGGGAAATTGATAAATGACAAAACGAATGGTCCCTCATTGACTCTTTTGCGATTCGGTTAGCCCTTGTTAACCGAGTTATAATGCCTCCGTGTTTTTTTTTTTTTTTTTTTTTTTTTGCAAACAAAGCCTCCTGCTGTTTGAGTGAGCTTGATGAAATGACTGAAACAAACTTATGAATAACAAGTAGTAATTTCATTGCACTCAGCACGTCCATCCATTTTTCATTCTTTGTCAAAGACATGACCGCATGTTTATGGTAAACTGCCCTAGGGAGTTCAACATTATTTACAACATAAAAGCACAGGGGAAATTAAATAAATAAATAATAAAAAATAAAAATAAATAAAATACATTTTATGTAAATGTGTTTTTCTTTTTTCAACTTAAATTTGTAAGTTCTTACACATGGCAAATAAAACAAATTAAGCATTTGTTAGTAGTGGAAAGCATTACTTGATGGTTGCTACTGAGTTGCGAAATTAAATAATAATAAAAATACACTACCGTTCAAAAGTTTACAGTCTGTAAGATGTTTTAACTGTTTTTGAAAGAAGTAGCGGTAACACTTTATTTTGATGGTCCCTTTAGAACATTCTGTTGACAATAAGTAATGTTGCACCTACATGTCTACTAACTCTCATTATAATATTAGTAGACTGTTTGCTTAATATCTGCTGACTCTTTATTGTCATGGTCTCCCAACAGACATTCTACTGACTATTAGTAGCTTTGCAAGTACATATCAACTTATTTTAACCCTAACCCTACCAGTCTACTAATACTCTAATGAGAGTTAGTAGACATGTAGGTGCAACGTTACTTATAGTCAACAGAATGTGTTAAAGGGACCATCAAAATAAAGTGAAACCGACGTAGCATATACTGACTTTGAGTATTAGTTGAATGTGACATTGCAGCCCTTGGAACCTACAATCATTTCTTAATGTCTTGATTTTGATCTGTAATGAATGCAATTAACAATTTGATCAGTGTTATATCTTATATTCCTACCAAAACAGTAAGTGCTTTTTATGTCACTGTGCTTTTATAGTCAAGTCAGAAGTGAAGCAAAAGAAGAATGTCCGTAGATAGGAACAATTTATTATTTGGGATCTTTCATTGTGGTTGGCAGTACAATTTTGTTAAATTCCATTGAAAATCTCCAGAGATAGTTTTGCCATTTAAGAGGTGAATTGAACATTCCTCCTAAATGCTTGGTGAATTTTAATTGCAGTACTTCTTTTGAGTTAATTAACTGGATTTATTTTGATCTTAACCAAAAATAGTACAGGCCCACTATATGACTCACAACTCAAGAGTAAGTGTTTTTGATGCCTTGCCTCTAGATATTTTCTTGTTGTACTAGCTCACTGAGTCACTTGATTTATATATTGTTATGATACTGATAATTGTACTGAGCTGTAATTTTGTTCATAAGTGATTTTAGTGAAATTGTGTTTGTGTTGCATTTTTAAGAAAGATATAAAAAGGTGTTTATAAGAAACTGTTAGACAGTAAACATCTGCAGAAATACAATCTGATTTGTACATGGTCAAATTCTATACATGGTCTTAAAAGAGTTGTTTAGACATCAGTTTGTGGGTCCATGGTTAACAGAACAGACATCCACATTTTGTTCTACTACATACATGTTTCACAGTCATATATCTTAAAACAGAGGTTCTCAATTGCATGACCTGAGCTGGGTCCCAATCTAGTGTTCACTGCTCCATATTCCCTGAGCATGTTCACTTCACTTGACACAATGCATTCATTTGAAACATCCTGCAACATCATCACACACAGATGAAAATTCAGTAGTGCATAAAAGTTTGAGGTATAATGACATATACCTTTGTAAATAACAAAGAGACAAACAAAATGCATCAGGACCGGAATTGAGAACCACTGTTATAAAACAATGTGCGTTAAAGGGATAGTTTAGCCCAAAATGAAAAATTCTGCCATCATTTACTCATCATTTACTTTTGTAGAACACAAAAGATGATATTTGGAAGAATGTTAGTAACCAAACAGTTGATGGTAGCCATATATTATTTAAATAGGACTTTCTTTTCAAAAGAAGAAAGAAACTCATACCGGTTTGGAACAACATGAGGGTGAGCAAATTATGACAGACTTTTCATTTTTGGGGGTACTATCCCTTTAAAATAACAGGTTCATATGTATCAATATTCAATGCTAAATCTCTTCTTTTGGACTACAAATTAATCAGCTCTATACACTCTCCTTAAAACCATAAGGACTGCATACTCTGTATTGAAAGAGTTCTGAATTGATGCTGTATTTGAAATAATGATACCTGACTCCATTTGTCTTTATGCGATGCAAGTTAGCAGAATATTTAGTCTTATTTCTGGGTTTGTTCAATTTTTGATGAGAAGCTTTTATGCTTTTGTGGAATGAACAGTGATTTTTTTCATTATTATTTATTATTGATCAAAAGATTCCCGTTATCTTTGCTGGTTGTTAAAACGTGGCAGAACAGAAGGTATAATTATGTTGTTGCATATATCTAGACCGGTCATGCTACAGTGCTCAGTGTATAATTGCAATCTCCACATGCCATACTTGTAGAATTTCTCACTAACTTGCACAAGATCTGCTTACATTGTATAAATCCTTGAAAATATTAATATTCAAATAAATAAAAGCATATGCATATCTTTTGACTAATAACTGATAATTGGCAACAAGGCTTTCTGTGTGCATGTTGACTGCAGAAATACTGTATATGAACTCCCAGTTGATTAAACATTGCTTACTTGCTCCGGTCTTGGTGAGTAAGTTGCTATGAATACATTATTATTTGTGTGATGACACCATGATGAAACACAAGACTGTTTCCTGACACTTGTTGAAGTACTTAATTTTTAATTGAGAGGGCCACTTTCTTGTATCACTTTAAAATTGCTGCAAGCTTATTAATTAGGCCTTTCTACCATTTGGTGGAGGACAACCTAATGGAAATCCGGGTCTTTTACACAGAGGAGTTAGCTGAATGAATTCAAGACACACTAGAACATTCTCTTTAAGCAACAAATCTCTTGA
>NW_015641021.1:543242-579336 GCF_001515625.1 Sinocyclocheilus rhinocerous
TATATTTATTTTTTTTTATTTTTTTTATTAATTACAAATATAAAATATTTTCTAAAAAATTGTAATTTTAAGCATATTTCTCTGTGTGAAATATCATGCCATCACTGGAAGCAAATAAGTTACTACTGTAGTTCTAGATAAGCCCCTTTATTGTGGAGAGAGGGAAATAATGCTCAATCTGGTTGCTTCTTTACCAAAATGACAAAAAGGAGCCTGTATTGTGTAAATCACTTTAAAAGGCATCTAAGGAAAAGGCTGAAGATGGGACACCAGCACTATCATGAGACTTATTGCAAATTAAGAAAAGGATGGTGTTTATTGGAGATTGTCAGGAGAGATATCCTTTTGGAAAGAACGAGAAATAGGATTGAGTGGGCAGCAGGTTGCACGATGGGCAGTAAAAAGCTGCAGTCCATTTTGATCAATACAGGAGATGAATCAGGTAGTACTACTAATACTCTAATGAGAGTTAGTAGACATGTAGGTGCAACGTTACTTATAGTCAACAGAATGTGTTAAAGGGACCATCAAAATAAAGTGAAACCGAAGTAGCTTAAGCACACAATGGCTACATTTATTTGGTCAAAAATACAGTAAAAACAGCTACACTGTAAAATATTATTGCAATTTAAAAGAACTCTATTTTAAGATATTTTATACTGTATAGTAATTAATCCCTGTGATGGCAAGGATGCATTTTCTTCAACTTTCAGTATAACATGACTCTTTAAAAACCATTCTAATATGCTGATTAGTGCACATTTCTTAAATTTCTCATCATTACAAATGTTGACAAATGTTGTGGTCGCTAATATTTTGTTGAAATTGTGATATAGCTTTCAGGATTCTTTGATGAACATACAGTTATACTATATATGTATATATATATATATATATATATTGCACGATGGGCAGTAAAAAGCTGCAGTCCATTTTGATCAATACAGGAGATGAATCAGGTAGTAACAAGCCTTGATTGAATGAACTCTTGATGCTGCAGTGGTTTTAAAGTCTTCAATGGTAAGATATGTTTAAGAACAAGTAAGCTATTGTGATGGAGCTAAGATCTGGGGGTAAAGCTATCAAGAGACTAGAGGTCAGGGGTCATCAAGAGATTTTTATGGTGAGGTAGTTTGTAGCAATGCGTTTCTGAAGGACGTTGGTGAGTGGGAAAGAGGGTCAAACTGAGATAAACTAGTATCAGGACAGGGTCACAGTAACATGAGGGGAGGGGTCGAGTCGATCCTTGTAAACACAAGGTCAAGTTGTTTTCCAACCCTATGTGTCTCAAACATCTAGTTAAAATGTGTAGCTTTTTCATCTGAGTCAAGAATGAGGAAGAAGAAGAAGAAGAATTTATTTTATTTTAGGCCACACATTAATTTTCTTCTTTGATACATGATATATCATAAAAAACCGAAACAATTACAACCTCCCTCCATTAAACATGACAATGCTAGACAACAATAATAGACTGTGCAGAGAAGTCTAGCATTGTTACATTATAATTTAACCTAAGCAGCCCTAAAAAAAAAAAAAAAAAAAAAACAATTTTAAACCGCTTTATAGTTTAAATAATACACATTTTAACAACAAAAATTAAATGTGCTTTGATCAAATATGCTCACATATTTCTGCTTCTATATCCATTCACCTAGTCCCCATTTTAAATGCCTAACCGTATATATATATATATATATATGTAGCTAAATTAAAAACTGCAACTCAAGAAAACTACAAGTAAATCTAGCAAACTGTAGAAAATGAAAAAAATAATAATAATCTAAACTTAAAACTATTATGATTGTTTGTTGAGCTGATCAGATTTAATTTAGGCTTCAGTGCACATACACAGTGCACATCAAATATGTTAAATTATAAAAAAGTAATTTGTGTGGCATTCTTGTAGCTCAAAAAGATAATGAATGAACTAATGAAACGTATACCTTGAATACAATGTAAGCTGCTTTGGATAAAATTGTCTGCTAAATGTATAAATGTAAACACATAAGCTGTTTGCTTGAGGCATGAGAACAACCCTTAGGGGAGAGCAGGGCACAAAGTAACACTTTTTGACTTTCTCAGTTTGTGTAAATCCACATGGGGTTCAGAATAAAAAAATTTTTATCCACAGTCATTTTACACTTGTCTAGTACAAATATGTCGCTTTGTTTCATGATTACAGTGTGTACGTTTTTCTTTATTTACCCTCAAAAAATAGAAGTGAAATGTGACAACATGCCCCGTAGGTGGGGTACATTGTAATATCTGAGGGGCACATTGTAACATGACCATATGACAGCTTAAAATATTATCAAATCTAATGAAAAAAATATACAAGACAAACTAAAAAATGCTGTAAATAAAATAAAATAATTATATTTTTTTCAAATAAAATAATGGCGTTTTTTAAGAATTAAAAATAATCTGATTTTGGATTTGACAATGTCATTTTGACATTACAACCATGCTTGGGACGGCCCACATAAACGAGCAAAAGTGCTTTACATGTCTTGAAATAATAATTTCTGAACATTAAACATTGACTGTCAGTCTTTATTCACCTGTTTCTCGTCGTTTATCATTAAAATGTATTAAAGTAAAATAAATACTGTAAATTTACTTTGTGCCCTGCGCTCCCCTACTGATTGTGTCTCTACAGAAGATGGATTAAACTGCTTGATTATTTAAATTACTTTTACAATGTATTTATATATATATAGTAAGAATGAAAATTTTGATTGCGTAGGTTTCAATGCATGGACAAATTTTTTTTTAAATAGCTTAATTTGTGTTACAAGGAAAGTCTTGTTTGGAACAACATGAGTAAATAATGATAGAACTTTCCTTTGACAACATCTGGAAAATCTCTACTGGACTACTGCAGTTCCCTTTCAGTCGGTCACTCTCGACGTCACGTCGGATGACCGACGAATTGGGATCTCGCTTAGAGAGACCAATCTACTTCGAGTGTAAACTAAACGAGCCAATGCACATTGGCATGCGATTATTGCATCCAGCTGCCTCAGCGGCAGCTGGATGCAATAATCGCATGCCAATGTGCATTGGCTCGTTTAGTTTACACTCGAAGTAGATTGGTCCCTCTAAGCGAGATCCCAATTCGTCGGTCATCCGACGTGACATCTCCGTTCCCTCCTTCAGGGAACGAGGGTTACATACGTAACCGAGACGTTCTTTGTTGTGCTGACCTTCTGAAGTCTGCACAGAGTACCCAGAATGTCACATGAGAGCACATTTAGTCTTCAACAAATTAAATAGGACCCACATCATCATCTCCTTTTGGTCTTTCTTGCTCTACCTGTAGCTGCCTTCCTCAAATTCAAGGATCAACAGCCTCTTACGTCAACACTCTCCTTGCCATAATCAACACAAACTACTTTTTTTCACAAATCTCTTTTTAATAAAGTTCTGTTTTCAGTTTGCCTATTCTGCAGGTGGTAATAGCGCAACATTAATTCCAGCAGGCAAACAACATACAACTTTGTGAACCAGTATAAAATGAGCCTAATTTCCATAGAAAGGAGGTGTGTTTGCGGTGTAAACATGCCTTCATTTATTTATTTATTTATTTTCAATTTAAATTAATACTTAATTTAAATCCTTATGGTGCACCACTATTTCAGATAGTGGTTGGTTAAGCTGGACTGCAGGTGGTAAATAAGATGCTGATAGTCGCTGAAATAATATTCACTAAAGAGTTGCAATGGTTTAGTGAATTCGCTCTTGCGACTTTTATCCAAAAAGATGGAAACAAAAAGATGTTTTTTTTTCTTTATTGTCAAACCTAAGCACAGAAACACACACACACACACAACCACACACACACACACACACATATTGATTTCCTATCAGTAGTGTTGAGATAACTCTAATCCTGTGTGCTTTCAGTATTTGTCTCCAATCAAATAGTGCCTCTGTCTGAATACCAAGAGGTAGCTGATTTTGTGTGTGTGTGTCCAGACAATTATCAGCAATCACTTGCCCATCAGTCTCAGACAGAGCTCTTTCCCAGCACTATTAATTACTGGCCACTATAAGACAATAGCCAATATGAGTACTGTCATCTTAAAGATCATCTGCATCCCACCACCATGGCTCAAGTTGGAGGCAATGTCTTCCTCGCTTAACGAATACTAAGGGAACCATTTGCACAGCATACATGATTGGTTTATTATAATATGCTGAGACAAGTCTGAATGGCACTAATGGGAGCCTGTAAAAAAGTGGTGTCAATCTGGCTCACGATGGTTCACTGAGCATCATATTAGTGAGTAAATGAGAGGACGGGAGAGCGAGAGGGACTTTTTCAACCCCATAAGTAGGTATTTTCTCTTAGCTTTACAAAATAGGAAGGGTGAGGCCATTTTAAACTAGCTATACTGCGGCGCTTCAAAAATGACCTAACCTTGGGTGACTGATGGGGAATGGTGGTCACCATTTTTGCAGGATTCTAAAACCCTGCAAACATTTATTCATCTCTTTCATATCCTGCTGTATGTGCACAAAGTACCCAATAAATGCTTGTGGTTTTTACTATCTCCATTTCATATAGCATTGTGGCCATTTCATTTTGCATATAATCTCAAATGATTTACAGTTATGAACATAATTTACAGTAAAAAAAAGTGAACAAAGAACACATTTTAACAGCATTTTTTAGGGATGTAACGATTAACCGCGAGCCGGTTAAAAATCAATTAAAATGTGTGACGATTCAAATCGGTTGAGATGCTAAACAAATCGCGATTCAATTAGGGGTAGGAGTTTATATGAATGTATGTCTGAGGGGAACTTACTGTCTTTAGAAAAATGTAGATGGTATTTTTTCTTTTCATCTTGCCTCTGTATAATGCACATTAAAGTTCATAAGAGTAGCGCTGCTTTTACAGCGTAAACCAAGGGAACGCTTTAAGCGCCGCCTGCTAGCAGAAAGTGCATCTGCGTCTCATTCGGCTCGTCTGCTGTTTCTGTTTCATGCAGATATTTTTTTATGTATAGTTTCACAAAACTGAAGTCAAACCATTCTGTTTTTGCTTTAAATTTCGAAATTATACAATCTAATTTAGATTAAAAACTGCTCATGTTGCATGTATGCAGCATGTATGCAGCATCTTTTTTTGGATCATGATGAAAATGCAGTGGTTGCCTCTCATTTTAAATGGAAAGAGCACAGACAAAGCCTTAGTTTGTTTATATTGAGATATTCATTTTATTTGTGTTAACACTGATTTATTTGATCTGGGGCTTGTTTTAAAATTTCAGTTTATTTTTGTTATTTACATTATATTTAAATTTTGTCATTTAGCAGACGCTTTTATACAAAGCAACTTACAAATGAGGACAATAGAAGCAACCAAAACCAGCAATGATATGCAAGTGCTATATTAGTATATTATTATAGTGTTATATTTCAATTTCACAAAGAAACGTGCAGCATTTTGTCCAAGCAATAATAAAAGGACACATTAAATTTATAATTTGTCTTAAATCTCATTTTGTAAAAAAAAAAAAAAAAACGTGAATTGAATCGTGAAATCAAAATCGTGAATCGAACCAATAATAAAAGGACACATTAAATGTATAATTTGTCTTAAATCTTATTTTGTAAAAAAAAAAAAAAGTTAATCGAATCGAATCGAATTGTGAAATCAAAACCGTGAATCGAATCGAATCGTGAGTTGAGTGAATCGTTACATCCCTAGCATTTATTGATTTAGGTTAATGCTAATTAAAGTTAATTTATGTTCATTCACAATACATTAATGAATGTTTTTATTCAACTTGAAATGTTAGAAATGTGTTTGAATGTATTGTATTTTAGCAAATAATTCATTTTCAAATAATGTATTATTATTCATTAAACAAGATGTAAGTAAAATGTATAAAGTTCAATGATTTTTCTTCATACCAAATGCATTAACTAATGTTAACAAATTATATTATACCAAAAACATTGAACCATTAATAAGTGTGTTCACTTGCACAATTGTACATTGATTATTCTTGACTAACATGACAATGTAATCTAAATGTCTTAAACTTATATTTATCTGATCAGGAGTGCGATTACCTAATGACCAAAAAAAAAAAAAAAGCCTTCAAAAGTTAACCCAAAACAGTTTTACTTTGGCGGAAAACCACTAGAAGACCTTAAAACTTCTCTTTAGCTGACACCAGATTGGTAATTGATTCTTATTAGAAATTTGGGAAGACTCTTGCATTTTATAACCCACTTTATAAGTGAAATCACAGTGTTTGCAGAAATGTAGTTGTGCGAAGTAGCATTTACTGCGACCCGAGCCACTGGAAACACTGCATCGTGAGCTGCTCGCATGTAAATGAACACAGTGCCGTGCTTCACTTTACTTGCAGTGGCCAGTTATCGGCCAGCTGATTAGTATCATCAGTTTCATATACACATCAATGCTGATGTTTATTTAAATATACTGTTCATTTTGGACCTTGGCTGAGATGCTAAACGTGTCCCACACACAGCCGTATGACGCTTCTAGCTGGTTTTTGATCTTATCAGCATTTTCTTATATTTGTGAACACACTCAATATATACAGTAGCGAGTGCAGATCATCCAATAGAAGCATTAGATAGTGAACTATCGTCCAAAAGTAACCATTGGTGAAGTGCCTTAGGCAGGATAGAGTAGATTAAACGTCACAGTAGGGCAAGAAACACAAACTGTCAGATATAACACACTCTGGATTCAGAGCTCTGTTCTCTGATAAAAACAAGTGTGACACTAGTGTTGTTGAAAGCCAAATAACTCCTTGACCACTGAGGGTCATAGAGAAAACAATTCAATATGGTCCACAGACAGAATAGCAGGTGTTCTTGGGAGAAACTGAGAGAGTTTCATCCTTTAGACAGTTACGAATGCCAAGGAACAGTTTTGAATCTTAAACCATCAAGCGGAAACTGAATGAATCAAGTGGAAAGACACTGAAAATGTTATCATAGAGGTAATGTGAATGTGTGAGAGAGAGAACCATTTGAGAGAAACAGAAAAGAGCACCATCATAAAGACAACATCCCTGCAAAGTGAGTTTAGAAGCATCTCCTGAACCTCTTCAATTAAAAGAACATCCCTCCAAAGTATGACTGATGGCACATTTAATTTAATAAAAGTGTCAGGCTGAACAAATCTATGGCAGGGAAGAGAATTAATAATTGAAGCCTGTGAATCTTCACCGAGAGTGAGGGATGAGGAAAGAGAGAGAGAGAGAGGAAAGACAATGTGAGGGAGTGACAGAGGCCTGACATGGAAAACGAAACTGCGCTTCTTTCATAGCAGAGAACTTGCGTTTCTTTGTTCGCTTGAATGAAGTTTGGGTTACTTGTCAATGAGGCAGACAGGTGGATATCTGTGTCCATCCAAACTCCGACATGAGGTGTTGATAGCCTGTTACAAAGTGATTGATATCTGAACAGGTATGACATCATCCAGGCATCTGAGGTAGACATCTATAAACTTCAGAGCTGGATGAGCTCATGGTATTGCAGAGAAAATACTTAAGAGTAAGTTACTTCCAAATAAATGCATTATTCAGATATTTTTCACTTAATGCTCTTTCAAGTCAACTGCCAATTTGATGTTGGCTAGACAGGAGAAAGTTCTGCCTGCCTTTGTTATCTTCGCTGTGGCCAAACACAACAGATAGTGAAAACAGTGTGTTGTATAATCATTTCTTATATGCATTACATTACTTACAGCATGGCATGTTTCTGTACTTTCCTGGTGGAATTTGACAATTTACAAACCTACAAAGGTCAAATGGTCTTAAGGAGCAGTTACATCAGCAAAATGTATCTTGGTCACCACTGTGAATCCATGTGACTAACTTGAACCTGTTTGTGAAATCTGTGTTGAGAAATATTTAGCAAAATTGCATGCAAAATTTCAATTTGCATGGATTCCTATTGAAATACCTGGACTTATCCTGCAAAAGTTATTTTAAAAAAAAGATGGTACTGCAACTGTATGCACAATATATTGTTTGCAAATCAATCCGAGCAGCTGAATCCTTAACCATCTTCAAGAAACTACTAAAAACACATCTGTTCCACCTTTATTTGACCCTCTAACTCTAACACTTTCTATTCTATTTTAATTCTACTTTATCTATATTTATCTTCTTTTTTATATTTTTATTTTAAAAAACAACAAAAACAAACAAACACTAGCTTTCTATTTGTTCTATTCTATCTACTTGTTTTTCTTTGTGTATGTGTGTGTAGGACTTGACATTTTCACTTATATGTTGTTGCCCTTTTGTTAGTTTTGACTGCTTTTATTGTCCTCATTTGTAAGTCGCTTTGGATAAAAGTGTCTGCTAAATGACTAAATGTAAATGCATATCGGTGTTAACAGTTTATATTAAAGATTATTATTATTAATTAATAATAATGATGATGATGATGAAGATGATGGTGGATATTTAATTGTGCATGCTATATTCCTCTATATTTTTACATTCAGATTTCCTTTGTTGTCATATAAAGTGAATATTTAAAGCATTAATAATATAATTACACTGTTAAATGTAATCTTTAGCAAATCTCAAAATAAAAGTCAGTTTTTCAAGCTGTACATTATAAAGTTTTAATGCTTAAATTAATTTGCAGCATTTAAAATGTATCTGTTTTTTTATTATCAGTCATTTAATGGTTATTTATTTAATCCATGTCATGAAAATAATTATCAGTTCACCAGTATTTATTTATTTATTTAATGGGTAGTTTAATACCTAGGAAAGTGCACATGAAACAGTTCTAAAAATGTATAATATTGCCTATATTCCATTTTAAATGCCTCTAGAAGATCTTTCTACAACAGCGAATCACACTCAGTCCACACACACACACATCTGGGAATGTAAGCTGTCCAAACCGAGCTAGGTGGTCACGGTCTAAAACAAGCATAAATCCTCCAAATCTCATCCTTCACCATTTGCGAACACAATGGCGGTTCAAGGGTGAAGGACACACATTTGCATGACTGCACTTAGAGTTTAAGGGGTTTTCTGTCATAGATTTTAGCAGAATCATACATCCTTGTAGCAAGTTAATTCCTTTTGTATAACTGACCTTTCTGTCAGCATTTCCTTTTCACTTTGATGTGATTCAATATACGTTGACTGAGCTTTCTGTTGTGCATTGCCGTTACTTCTTCATCTGTGATGAACAAGAGACAGACGAAGAGGGAGAGAAAGAAAAGCTCCTATGCTTGAGGGAGCAGGAAAATTGCTTGCTAAAATAAACTCGACCTTGCACCTCCTCCAGTTAGAGAACAGAGTTTAATGAAGTAATGCATCAATGGGAGAGGATGGTGAACATAAACACAACCTCCCAGCGCTGGATGAAGCCCTGCATGGTGCCTCCAAATAACATTACCAAACTAGTTTTATTTATCTGAAACATGGCCACTAGAATGACGTAAGAATTGGCTGTACTGGCTAACAACAACTATAGTAACAAGCAGCAAAATTGTGATTCTTTCTCATAGGCCCCATTAATGCTTCATGACTCCCATATCTGTATAACATCCAGGTCTGACTAATCAACCTTTTATTAACACCTGCCCACCAAAATGCATTTCCATTAGCCAGATAGAAATATAATTGCATTAGTCTTGCTTTTACAACATGTCATGCAAATCAAGGCAGTAATGCCTAATTGTAAGTGCTAAAGACATTGTTATTATATTAACTTAATGTCATCTATTTATTCTTTTCCGCCTGTTTCTTCTTCAAAAAGTACACAAAAACATGCAGTTCTCACAGACATTATATTTATGGTTCGAAAATGTTATTGAAAACATGTTTGAAAACATTTGTATTATTAATATATGTAAACTCACATGCATTCAGTGTGTTAAGGATACTATTTGATTTAATGGTCTGAGCTCATCAGCTACATTATGCCGCCTGTAGGTGGCAAGCATGAGTGATGGCTCAGCTAATGCACACTAAAAGAAACTGGCCTACATTCACATAATGAGACTAAACATTGTCTTTATATTAAATGAACCTGTGACATACCCACTGTTTAATGAGCATAATAGAGTTATACTAATGTTTGGACAGTTCTGCTCGTCTCCATGCATTTGTATTAGGGAGCTGGAAAAGAACAGCCCTCAAGGCACAAGAAAAAAAAAAAAAAAAAGATTTTATATATACGATTTAACTGAAGTAAATCAGCTGATTACGTTTTTGTGCCAGTGCTTAGTAGATTAAATTACAAAGTTGTCCTGGTTTTTGTGCCAGAGCTGGTTTTTAACTTGTGCTCTATAAGGGAATATGTAAACCAGTCTTAAAAATTGTGTTTATGAGTCATATGCCATGACAAGCTGATTTGAAGCAATAGTCAGAATTTATAGCAGTGGTTCTCAACTCTGGCCTTCGAAGTTGTCTGCCTGTAACTTTCTAGTAAACCTAAATATCTTAAGTATCTTGTTCACGTGTGTTTGATTGGGGTTGCAGCTAAACTCTGCAGGAAAGTGGACCTCAAGGGCCAGAGCTGAGAACCCCTTGTGTATAGCAATCAATGCACATTTATAAAATTTGTTAAATAAATAAATATATTTTTTTAGACAAATGGGGAAAATAAAGCTGCTATGCAATGACATCCCCACATGTATTTTCAGTGTATAATTTTGTTGATTGGAAATAATGGGAAATATCTAGTTTTGTATTGACTTGTGTTTTTGTTTTGAAAACATTTGGTTTGGGCATTATACCACCCCTAACTTCTGACATCAGCACATCCTGGTTTAAGACCAGCAGGTTTTGTGATTTTTATTTTTTATTTTTTTCTGGGCAATGTCCCCTGTTCTATGGTGGGAATGAATGTAATGGTTCTAGATTGGCCACCAGCAGCCTGTCGGTGGAAAAGGGCTAACGGAGGGGTTCAATAAAGTGCAGTGTGAAAAAGATTGCAGAATCCATAGGGGAACTAATCTTCAGTTTCTATGACGTAGGGGAATTGGAGTAAATGAAGGCTGTGCTCTTGCGTTCCTGGTGTAGGCTGGGGTGAACAAATTATTGGCCGGGAATTTCTGGTAGACCTAGAGAGACAGACGAGGCGGTCCCAGGTTGCTAGTGAGGCCATGTTCAGCCTTAGTCAATGTCAACAGAGGGTAGGATAGAATGAAATATGAGTTATTTCTTCCCTGAGCTACTCACCAAACTGGAGTTTTGGAAGCAGTGGCCGTGTATGCTGTTCCTGATCTGCCTGCAAGCAATGTGCTTATGCATTTCCCCTGTCCATGGTGCTGAAATCCATCTAACATGGGCCCAGAATCATTTTGAATGGAACACAGAAGACTTGCCTTGAAAGAGGAAATGCACTTGACTATACCAACACAGTCTCAGGACAGTTCGTAACTAATTTTCAGTTGGCCAAACTGGTAGCAGATTTATATGAATTCGTACAATCTCATTCATACATTTTGTTTAACCTGCTCATGCACCACCGAGGGTTAGGTTTTGGGATGGGGATAGGGATGAACATTCATGCCTTAGTACAAATTGTACAAATGATGTTTTGCTATGAATCACATCTTACAAAATCATACGAAATTGTTAAATATTTGTTTCTTTTGTTCTTGTGACCTGTTTGTTAGTTACTTATGAGTTAACTGATTATCCCTACTTGTGCTTTGTTCTGCCCCTCCATTAATCTGCCTGTACTGTATGTATTGCTTTCAGTGTATTCCGTGCTTTGTCTTGTTCTACTGACATGTGTTTCTCCTGCATTTCGCATAACTTTCCAGTGGATTATATTCTTTTTTTCATTTTTTTTTTTTCATTTATAAATAAAAGTAAGCTGCAGGTAATCTTGCCTCATTTTCCCTGACCCACTGTGACAACAGGAAGTTAAACTGGAAATTGAATTGGAATTACAGAAAGGGAAATGTACTGAATCTGCTTGTTAAGTTGTGACTTAACAAAATACTGTTTCCTGGTCCAAACCTCTGCTCTATTTTCATTAAGAATAGTATCTTAACAGCTGTTTATAAAATGTATTTAAGCTAATCTTTAAAAAAAAAAATAATTCTTAAAGACTCTCTGATTCACAATATTTTAATGATTCAGAAAAAAAATACTGTGTGGTCAACTGAGATTTCAGTATAGAGATAAAAGTTAGGATCATGACATTTTGGTAGTATTACAGCACACAATGAGTGCATATCAGCACCGTTTGGTGTTTGCTTTTGGGAACTTCTGTAGATTCTCAGGCAATGCATTGACCATATCAAGCCAATATCAACATTTATCTTGACAGATCTTTATTTTCTATTGCAGGCATATGCATTTCAATATATTTAATTTTATATCTTTAAATTAAAATTCAAACTGCAACTTTGACTCTTGCTCGCTACTTCAATTCAAATTCAGCAATTAAAATTGAATTTAAACACTTATATTTTTAGTTCAGTTGTGAATGTTGCACAACCCTGACATACACAGGCACACATCTGAGCTAATGGCAAAAACACATTTGTGTCCCCATGAGAATGCAGAAGAATATAAACAAATACAATAACAACAAAGGGGAAAGTAATGATGAAATAAATATCAGGTAATGAGAGGAAACCAAAAGACGGTGAGACTGAAAATCAAGCAGACAGAAAGAAAAGAAAAAAAGAAAAAAAAAACTCCATATTCTATATAATACATAATGAAAATCATAGCTTCTGTCAGGCTGTTTCTCCTCCTGTCGACGCTGTAATTAGAGTGCAATACTCTGCCCGACCATCATCCTGACCCACCCAGACATAAACATCTATGAGCACACATGCTCAGAAACACAAGAGCACCTTAAGATCCATCTAACCCGCAATCGACAATCTTTTCCATCAACATTACACAAACTGCAAAATCCGGTCTGCATTTCTCCTGATAGCACATGTTGACACATTGCAGGTATTTTTAAAGACAGTTGAGAATTTGTTAAAAATGAGCAAAGGTGAAAAACAGCTGTGAGACCTGTGTGGTGACGTAAAGTATGTCACCCTCAGACTGATACTGAACTTTTCTAATTTGCATATTCATAAGTTTAAAACAAATCATCTGCTTTATTACTCATCACCAGTGGTAGCGGAAGGAATGTAGTTAAGTGCTCTACAGGTACATATGCCAACATCTTTCTTTGGCCATATGCAAATGTTACAACAGCATAATCAAAATGAGACAGAGAACTGTCTCTGTGTCATTCACACAGAAGCGAATTGCCAGTACACTCATGTTTTATCATAATGTTCTTGACATGCAAACTCTCTCTCTATGATATATATGCATAACAGGCAAATTGCAATTGACAATTGCCTCATGAATGAATGGTTTTCAGTGAATTCTAAAAGCTTGATGGACAAAGACAAAGAACAAGCAAGAAAAATAGCCTTCGGACATTGTGTTTGTTGTACATGGTTTACCAAACAATGAGTAAAGCAGTGCTCCTTATCTTATTTGAGCAGTTGGCGTAAGTATTTCTGCAAACTCCCAACCGCCCTAGTCATAAATCAATGTGGGACAAGATGGGAATCAGAGAGTATCATTACAAAACAGACTAATGAAACAAGCTACCTCTCTTAAATGACCTGCATATCCTACAGATATAGATTCCCCACAATCACAGTCCTCCACCCCACTGATTCTCTCTTGCTCTCTTTTGTTCTGTGTATTTCTTGTTCCATCCCAGTGTGGCATAGTCTGGCCATCACTAGATAAGGCCTTCCCCTTGGTAATACAGATTTCTTTGTCCACCAGATTCCATTATCGAAATGTACACTATTTTAGGCAGCTTTATGTTTGTTTTAGTGCTGTGCAGATTCTAATACGATTCCACAGATGGAAAGCTCAGCGGTTAGGCCTGTATCCCCCTGGAGAATGTACATTTAAGAGTAAATAGTGTTACAACCTTTCTCTGGAATAAATTTGCATATATCATTTTGTCCTATCCAGCGAAAAGATCAAAGAGACTGAGTTTGTTTGAGCGCATGTATAGCACTCAGCGAATATAAGACTAACGAGATCCAAAACTTGACCAGTCGTGTTGTTTTAGCTTTGGTCTAAATCTCAGGATATTAGTTTTTGTATTTCTCTCTCAGATTTCATTGTGTTTACTGTTTGTTTTGCATGGATGCCATCGTTATCTCTGATTGACATGGTAAATAACCTTGTTTGTCTGTGGCTGGACTCCAAACCTTACCTAAGTGATTATGCTGGTCTTGGATGAATCCCTTCAAAGCAAAACTTGACCATTAATTTCAAACAAGGGGAAAAACATGAGGAAATAAGTGAATGAATGAATAAATAAATCAAGATGCAAATAAAAAACTGAAAGTTCATTTCAAACACAAGGAAATAAATTAACAGTTAAATGGAAAAGCAAATAAGAAAATTAAAAAAGGAGCTAATGATTTTAAACATAAGTAAATAATTAAAATAAGTAAACAAGTGAATGAATGAATGAACCTGAGCATTTATTTTAAACATGTGGAAATAAAACAAAGAAATATGTAAATCATTAAATAAGCAAATGTGTAAATAAAAATAACAGTGTGTGTATTTAAAAAAAGGGCTTCTGACAAATCTCTGTGTCATGATAAATTTGTACTCTGATAATCCCAGTAGCCATGGATAGAAAACCTATGCCTTCTACAAACGAGAAGGGGGGAGAGAGAGAGAGAGAGAGAGAGCATGTGAAAGTAAAAAAGACTGTGACTCATTCTGTATCTAACAGAGAGGGAGACATAACACTCTACACTCCATCTTACACACATAAATCAAGGGCCCATTTAAGCCAATTTACATTAGCCAGACAAACCCTTCCCACCCAAGGCTCCACTGGCTAGATTCTGTTAAACAAGCACGTTGAGACCATTCAACAAGTTCAGGGACGAGGCAATACAACACTGAGATTTCTTCATACTCAAAAAACATGAAAATGCAGCTGTTATTTTCTTGAACAGACTTAAATTAAACCAGTATTACTTCTGAATTTATGCCTAAGACCTAGGTATTTTTACTCCTCAAGCTTTGAATTAATTAGTGTAAAATGCACATTTTTCCATTATTTTGGGTTTGCATAATGCATGGGTTTGGAGTTTCCTGCATTAATTTGCACAGCGTATGTTCACATATTTCAACAGCGAAGCAATAATGAAATGAAAGCAGGCCCCAAACACCAGCATCACCTAAAATATGTTAATAAGGTGATGGAATAAAATGTCTATGGTATAGAAGCGTTCCCAAAGGCACTGTCAGATGCACAATGATTTATAACTATTAGGAACACTTTTAATTTCACAAACCAAAAAGCTCAGTGGAGCTATTACCAGGATAAGCATCATGAAACTGTAAGTGTTTGCAGTCAGATTGAGAAAATAGCTTGGAATGAAAAAAAAAACAAAAAAAACAATTAGTATTCTCATGACTTTGTGATATGATAAATGGTTCAAAACATTCGTCACATAGGCAGTCCAGGACCCCAAAAAGAGGTCGTTACCGGGGACAATGTGTTCCCTGTGCCAGTCCCTGTGTGAGAGAAAGAGCTTTTCCTGTATGCAGTTGTTCACTTTACACACCCTATCGCCTGGGGACATTTATACACACACACACACATACACACTCTCACATACACACAGACACTCAAATGGTAAAGCTCTTACTTCTCTCTCTTCCATAAATCTCTCACTTCTCCTTCTTCCTCCCTAGAGCTGCATCTAATTTCATGATTCCTTCCTTTCCTTCTCCTCCTCCCATTGCCTCTTCCCCTCCTTCTCCCCATAGGCCTCTGATAGGATTACGTTCCTGAACCACACTGATGTATTCCAAGCTCAACACTACTGTGCTAACTGTTGAGTGTATCAGTTGTGCTTTCACACCAGTGTTCCTGGTCGTGTCAAAACCACTAAGACTAGTTACAGGCATCATGGCCACAGGCTTATCACTAGGCCTTGACTATAAATATATGTTTGGTTATTTAGAAAGAAAGAAAGAAAGAAAGAAACTGTGGATGTTTTCTTGTTGTCTGACTACCTAAACCTCTAAATTTGCATATTTGAACATAACAGGAACCAGCACTTATTGTTCCAATTGGTATGCGTTATGCTGACTAAATCTGCATGTTAATTTTGTGAGCATTTTCATTAGCTGTCAGTATTTGAGGAGAAAATTACTAAGACGCAAGTTTCAGCACAATACAAAATCTAAATTATTTCAGATTAAAACATAATAGTTTAAGAGTCTAAATAATAGATAAAAAAATTGTAACAATAATAATAGTAGTAGAGGTAGAAGTAGCAGTAGTAGTAAATGAATGAATGAATGAATGAATGAATATTATTGTTGTTGTTTTGGTGGTGGTATATTCGTTCATTCTTTCTTTCTTTCAGATTTTTCATTTATTCACCTGTTCCCTACCTTCTTTTTTTATTATTGTTGCCTGTACTCTTTACTGAAAAACACTTGTTTCCCAAGGCCCTTGGAAACAGAATGGATGCATTCCAAAATAAAGAAAGTACTCACTTCCTCATCTCATGCTCTCTCACCCTCTTAGTATGTCCATCTTCATTTCCGACTCTCAGTTCCCTCTGCTTTGCAGATAAATAAGTACTTTCAGTCCCGGCTGAAATGTATACCACCATTAATGTGGTTTGTAGGACTAAATTATTTAGTAGAAAGGCTAAGTGTAATGTGTTGGTGTAAAAATATCGCTTTTGAGGACAACGGCATAGGCACAGCCGATAAAGCTGATACTGCTAATGTTGCCACTCTCTCTTCATTCAGGTTGCTATAGAAGAGAGACAGAGGTTATATCATCATAAGAAAGACCACTTAAAAATGTGAGGATTTCAGTAGGAAGAGAAAGGGAAAAAAAGTGATTTATTGCAAAAATAAATAAAGAAAACATTAAATACATTACATAAATTACATATGTAAAGTATATATAGCTCCACTAATTTACACCCCTTTACTTCTGCCAATTAGCAACTCACACATCCACCATTACAGAGCAACAGGTGCTGCATTTTCAAGAAGAACAATAATAGATGTTCATTCATAACTGTATCTCACCCACAGCACTATGTTAAACAACTACCTATCATTTGACCTTTGCTGGCTTCTGGTTGTTGCATAACTTCTGTTGGCATCCCCTCAGATGCTCAAACAATACCCCCAGGATTAGTGGAATTTGTTTCACTTGCAGGAAGTAGACCAGATTCAGAGTAGAATGTACCATACACTGCCACACATCACATGGTTTAGCACATCTTCAGTTCAAGGAACAGGGGTCAAATGTTTTTCTCGTAGGCACAAAGGAGACAGTTCAAGCATAATTCCTTGAAGGACTTGAACCTACAGCCTTTTGGCCCAAGTCCAAATATTTTGCCATTTGACTACACCACCCCCAGAAAGAAGAGGAACCAACAGGACACAAGAAGCCGAATATGTAATAAAAAATAAAAAAAAGTACCAGATTATTTTGAAGTGCATCAAAGTTTAAATAGGAAATGACATCACAGCTGTGGGCAACGGGTTGTGAAAAATAGAATTAGATGTACTCTCAAAGAACACGGCTGACACGTCTACCTCCGATTGAGTTCATGAAGGTGGATTCAACTGCCAAAACAGTGAAGAGAATACATGCCACATTCATTCACAGCTCAGCTGTTAATGCATTTGTTCAGACCACCAGGAAAATTCAAAATGTCAAAGTTTTTTTTTTTTTTTTTTTTTTTTTTTTAACAATACTTTTTATTCAGCAAGGGCACAGGAAAATGAGGTAAAATTGATCAAAAGTGACAGTAAAAACGTTTCTTTTCTCAAACTGGTCAATCAATATGATTAGCTTCTTTGGTCAGAGCTGCTGCTGTTACATAAAACACTCACAAACAGACTATTTTCCTAAATGGCAAAGGAAGAAGTCGTCAAAATATGCATACTTTCCTGCTACATAGTAGGTGAAAAACAATATGTGAAAAGAATAGTATATCTGAATTCAAATTATTCAAAAACAGTAGATAAAGTTGACCTAGGCTACTACTTTTGGCAAGATTCTGAAGTTCACATCGAAAGGACACTTTACTATCCACGAAGCCACAGGTGAGGATTTGTGAATGGCAATGAAGCAACAAAGCTGATGCTGATAGTTTATGAATGGCAACATGACGAATACATACATACTACACACATATTATACATCATATTATAAAGATCATACTATTTTAACAGTTGCGAAGTAATTACTTATTCAAAAGAAAATGTGATTTTGGAGGTAGCATTTTTTTTTGTTTGTGTATTTTGTGTTGTTTGATAAACACCATAGTAAATAACAAATATTGAATGGCTGTTAAAAAATATGAAATCAATATTGTGTGATTTCTATGATAGCAAGGACCAATAACAGATTATCTCCTTTGTACAGTATTTCTACCAGAAAGACTCGGGAGGTGAAGATAAAACTCAAAAGTATTTATTTACAAAACCGATACATAAAACAGAATTATTTGGCGTAGGCCCCATCCGTAGCTTAAATCTGAAGTCGTAGATTCCAGCTATTCCTGCCAAAGATGAAGGCAGGGTGGAGCCTACCCCAAAAGAAAGAGAAGAAAATTAAATACCCACCAGACGAAGTATTTCTTAGAAGATCCTAGAACATATAAAACAAAAGAAAATATATTTAATTAGTCATAATTAAGGTGAGTATGACAAGCATTAAAAATGTATCAGATTATAGCTAAAGTATTTGTGCTTATAGAGTAGAGGAGATGGACCACAAAGGCCTCAGGGAGAAAGAGAGAGAGATCACGATAGGCCGGATAGTGATAGAGGCCACGATAGGCCGGATAGTGATAGAGGCCACGATAAGCCGCACAGAGGGAGAGGCCACGATAGGCCACAGGTGGAAAGGTCCCGATAGGCCACTAAAGGACAGGCCTCGATAGGCCATAGTGAGAAAGATCATTATAGGCCACAGAAAGAAATACCTCAGAAGGCTACAGAGGGGAAACCTGAGAAAGACAGGCCGCAGAAAGAAATGCCACAAAGACAGGCAACAGAGGGGAAGGCTGGAAAGACGGGCCGCAGAAAGAAATGCCAAAGATAGGCAACAGAGGGGAAGGCCGGAAAGATAGGCCGCAGAGAGAAAGGCCACGAAAGACAGGCCACAGAAAGAAAGGCTAAGCTAAGCCGCAAATAGTAAACCATAGAGGTTGTTAGGAGTAATATGAATAGGTATTACACCACCACCAGTAATTGCATATAGATTACCTTGAGGACAACTTGAAATTATTTGCTGAGCTTCTGAGATGGTTTGTGGTTCAGGTCTAATGTATGATTCAAATGCAAAGGATGACTATCTGCTCAGCAGCTTGATGGCTGATGTTGGAATTCCACGTTCAGCAGCAGTAGTGGACGGTGTATTGAGGCGGTGACAGACTACAGCTTTCTAAAACGGTGGCTAAATGAGAACTGAACCAGCCACAGAGAGAAAGGCCACGATTGGCTGCAGAGAGAAAGGTCATGCTAGGACATGACAGAAAGGCTACAAAAGGCCAGCCACTAAAAGCCGTGACGGAAGGCCGCGATAGGCCGTGAAAGAGATGTGATGAATAGGTGTGACACCACCACCAGTGTTTGCTTAATTTACCTTAAACATACTGAATTAAATTTATAACAAAAGGCATAAATAAATATTTATAAATGAATGACTGTATGAGTTATCTTATGACAGGCCGCATTATGCCATTTAACACAGAAAGACAGCATAGTTCATGTAATGAGAAAACCATTACAGGCCAATTTTGCGAAGGACAATGATAGGCAGAGTTACGTAAACAATAATAGTCACACTTACCTGATGGTAATAGGCCAAATTCAGCAAAGGCTGCGATAGGCTGAGTAATGGGAAGTCTCGATAGGCCATGTAAAGTGAAGGCCCGACGGGCTGCAATTACATTGTTAGCCCGTGTATGTTTCTATAAGCTATGTAATGTGAAAGCCCTGTGTGTGAATGATCACGATAAGCCATTGTATGTCAAAAGCCATGATAGACTGTACATGAGGAGCATGTGAGAAGTAACCACCACCAGTAGTTTGCTAAGAGTATCATACAATACCTTGAGTATTACATTAAATAGTTTTAGAGTCTGATCTTGACGGGACTCCGATGCGGAGGACGATAATGTACATAGCAGCTTGATGGCGGATTACAGGGATTCTAAACCACCGCATTGTGTTAGAAAGGCCATTAGTTTAGGTTAAATGATAAAGTTAGTATTAGGGTTCTAACAGCGACTAAGAAAGAGCATATACACAATAAACATTCTTTAGGCTAGACTCCTGCACATGCTTGATAGAACTCCATCTAACTGCCAGAACTCACATAGGAACCTCTCCCCCAAAAATAGAAAATGAGCCAGATCAGCATGACCATAAGTAGAAGAAATACTCAATGTTATGCGAAGGCCCCGGTAGGCCGTGATATGTAAAGGCCGCGACAGGCCGAACTTCATTAACAGTAATGGACAAACTTACCTGATGACCACCATAGCAGAGTTATGCGAAGTGCCACAATAGTCCGTGTAATGTGAAGGCCACAATAGGTCAAGTAAGACCGAAACCAATAGCAGGGTTCGTACACATTTTACCAATAAATTTCCATGACTTTTCCATGACTTTTGAGACAATATTCATGACATAAATGTTCCATTATTTTACAATAAAAATAAAAATATTTTCAATCTTTTCAAATTATCATATGTTAACTAAAATGAATGACTATTAATGCTGCTTGTTTGCTTTCTTGTTTTAGTAATAAGTACAAGCTGCAACCGTGCCAGACGTTACTCCACATTTCACATATCACATCACTGAATATTATCATTTATTTAACTGTGTGGCCAGGATGGCCATTTTGGCGTAATTTTGTGTGTATTTTAGCACTGCAACACCCGCTGACTGCAATGATAGAGCTTGGAATAGCCAGGACAATTTTGGTAACACTTTAGAATAGGGGTCCAGATTAATGCATTAGTTAAGCATTAATTAATGGTTAACTTGTTCACAATTAAGCATTAGTTGATCACAAACACACTAGTAATTAATGATTAACTTACCTTTAATATAACTCCTACTGGATTCATCTGAAAGAAGAAAGTCATAAACATCTAGGATGCCTCTTGGTGAGTAAAACACAGCCTAATTTTCATTTTTGGGTGAACTAACCCTTTAAGCGCAACAAGCTGCACTTTAGAGCCCTGCTTTTCAGCCCGAGCCCGACGGGCCCCGACTTATTTACGGCTTTGGGACAATTTTCACGTCATAGCTCAGACGCGGGCCGGGCATCGGGGTTATTTCCTCCTTATTTTTATATTTTAGATATCCATCAATTATTATGGTGATGAAAAAGATTTGCCGCACTGGTGGAAACATCACGAGAATGTGCTACCGTGACTGTCAAGAGCGGCTCGGACGGTGTTTAGTGTCCAGCAGCAGCAGCGAGTGCTGGAAGAGTTCCACGTTAAAGCGCACGCAAAGCTTGCTGCAAAACCCCAGCAAGTAATTACCATGATGAATGTGTCGGGGCCAGGGGAAATAGAATATTCGCTGAGTTTCGGTTCATTTTTGTGAGTGCACACAAATAAAACTAGACCCTTAACAGTCCCGAATGATGTATTACTCTTACCTTTATGAGCAAAAATGACGGTTGTTTCCACTGTTATAAGAAAAAAATGCAAGTGATCGCGCTGGCGACTCCATGTCCTACAAAGCGCGCTTTAGCTTCTCTTCACAAACAATTGGATACACGCCTAATAGCACACTTTTATCTAGGTTAACCATTTAAACTAACATTGTGATATGCTTTTTTAAGTATTTTATAACGTCAAGTCGGACACTTTCTGCTCCCGGTAGTGAAGCTCTCACGGTGTTTGCATACTCTTATCACAGAAGAAAGTAAATTTTTAAACGTTTTTATGAGCAACAGAAACACTTCTTATATATTGCTTAATACAGCACCATCTGTTCAATAATAAAGTTCAGCATATAAACATATAGGCTACTAAATACAGATTAAGTGGGGGTATATATGCTTTTATCAGTGTTTTTGATAAAAAATTACTCAAGATAACAGTGCGACTACACTAAGAAAGCTTTTACTGTTATAAAAACACAGATTTGTGAGCATTATTGGAATTGAATTGTTAGAATAAACACGCAACACACGTCGTGCTTGTCATCACAGAATCTAACCAATGAGAATAAAGTGTGTCGTCATCAAGGCTCTCGCAGCCATTTTGATCAACTGCAGCGCCTGACCTAGGCGGCTGGTCTCGTTTTGCTCTCGCGGTACTTTGATGGCACATGTGATCATATGGTGGCTGCAGCGCCGATCAAAGTCGGACAAATGTTCTAACCAGAATGCATTGCTTTTGTCAGGCGACAGCCGATCTTTGCGGCTCCACATGAAGTCGAGCAAGCCTAATGAGAACATAACACATGCAACCAAGGAACCAATCAGAACGTAACACACAGACAAAGGTAGCACATGACAATCATGTGAGGAGCAAGGGAATCACTACAAAACTACAAAATAATAGACATTCAAACATGAACATGAATCAAAACCCAGTGTGACAAGTGGCATCTTTTTTTATGACTGAAGGCAAGTATCACTGAAACCAGTACTACTGATGCCTCTATGAAATTGTTTTATATATATTTAATCATTGACTATAGCCTTTCAACATTACAGTATTATTGAGAGCTATCAATTTTAACATTCATTAGACTTTAAAAAAATAAATAACATTTTCTAATTTAAGTGAACTTAAAACAATCTTCACCCATTATAATAAATGTCATATTCAACTGTGGCCTTCAGCAAGTAGGAAATATACATAAATTTAATAAAGTTATCAAACACTAAATTCTAAATTAAATATAGATGAATCCTTAATGCTACAAAAGTTATTGATTTCCTCTTTTTTTCTTTTGTTCTTTGATTAACAGACATCACAGCAGCTGGGTTATTAGTTTATTTTGGCTGCTTTAAGAGCTGCTGCTGCTGAACAGGTGGATCTGACACACATCGTATGTTCTCCTAAAGTCTCGACTAATAAGCTGACGAGTTGAATCGGGTGCTACAGTAGACGAGGGAGACAGTGCTAGTGTGCTCCAAAACAGTTTTGAAAACCACTGCATCGCATAGACATGTTCTTAAAAGTGACTCATATGTAATAAATACTTATATGCATGCACAGTTTTAAGGCAGCATTAAGGCAGTGCCTTTCTGGTAACTTCATGACTTAACTAATGACATAACTATGACAATGCATGCTCATAGTCTCTTGTGCACTTTAATATGATATTATATAAAGTGTGTGCCACCATATCTGCATGCAATTGAAGAACACATGTTTCAAGCACAGCATAATGGCTGACAGGACATGAAAATTATTTTTTACTGATATGGCCTGACAACATCTCATCTGACCGCAGTTCACTGTTGTTCTACTAAAGCTCCCTCATAACCTGATGTGAAGTTGGGGTGCACCTCTGAAAAGTTTATATATATATATATATATATATATATATATATTGTCTAAAATAACCAGGTTTTGGCTGTTTGTGCTGCACAGGTCGATCGTTTTACGACATCTAAGTACCGTGAGAGCCATAGAGATAGCAGAGCAGACGGCTCCTTATGCTTTCAAATCTCTCTTGCAGTACTTTGCTGTCATACAACGATCGGTCTGCACAGCGCCACTTCAAGTCGAACACACCTGATATGTATGCGTATTTGCATCGCTTTGTCTGTTCTCTGTAGATCCCACCTTCTCACGCACCATGATTGGTCGATTATGTACAATGCCTGCATGTAATTGGTCAAACTACTTTTAGATCATTATCTTCAGAAAGTATGAAAACTAAAACAAAGCCACCTGGATATTTTAGGCAATGTAGAAATCCTGGCCAGAACGTGTCCCCGGAAAATGGCACATATGATCACCCTATCGTAAATACTTTCTGCATCTAAATAAGTGCAATTCTTGTCAAAAAAAGAAACAGTTTAACCACACGTTAATTGCGTTAAATATTTTAATGCGTTAAACTGAAAAAAAAAATAATAATTGCATGCTTTAACACGTTAATTTTAACAGCACTAATTCAGATTTTTTTTTAATCTAAACCAGTCAGATGAAAAGTTATATTTTTAAACCAACACTGTGGAGGATTTGTGAAGTCAACTTATGCTAATAGGTCATATGACAATGACAACATGATGAATGTTGTACATCCGGATTACATTATACTATGCACACTCATAGTGTTCAACAGAAGAAAGGATCTGTTAATATTCATGGATTTAAAATAAAACACATCTAAAACAAACAAGCAAACTTGTGAATTCAGATGTTAAAATTTAAAACAGTGAGATCAGACTAATGGACAAAAAGAGATGATGAAAACAAGAGTTGCCCTACCTCTGCCTGAGTGAAAATGTTGAGCTAGGGGAAATAGGCGAGTAATTGGGCCGACTCTGAGGCAGGTGCACCTGGGGCTCCCCTCGGGCAACATTACCACCAGCCACGGAAAACAGTGCAGTAATTACCCTGCATAGGGCTCCACTCCTCTGTAATGCAGCCACTGTTATGAAATGAAGAGTGACATCTCTCTCTCTCTCTCTGACAGACCTGCACTCATTAAGCCTGTGCGAGCAGGTGTAGGTCAGCCTGGAAGAAAAAGATTTAGGGATAATTAAACAATGACTTGATATAAAATCCCCTGTTTGATCTTTTTTTCTTCTTCTTCTTCTTCTCTTGGCCAGCTCTGTAGCCTGAGCTGCAAGCTTTACCCGTGTCTCCTCCGCCGAAAGCTTGCTATCAGGCTGAAAGAAAGTAACACACATTTAATGTGATTAAGTTTGACACAGAAAATGGAACAAAGAATTAGACGTAATCAGGCCTCGGTGCCCTGCCTCCCGGTATGGATCTGTTGGGGGGTGAAGTAAGGTGGCAGGCAATTTTGTGTTTACACTGCCTGCTACGCTAATAGATCAGCCCATCACAGGATAACTCGTCCTAAACAAACACTAATACTCATGCCAAATTGATGCTCATAGCTATCAATAATGTGGCTGCTCAAGGCAATGGATGCGAAATTAACCTTAATTTAGAGATGCTGTACTATCGGTTACAGTCCTGATAACAGCAGAGCTTGATTAAGGAGAATGAATTGTGCTGAACATTAGCAAATTTAATTAGAGTTAAGGTTACTTTGTTACCATGCCAAACGTCATTACACTGAAGTTATAACTGTGCTGACTAAGTGCTATCTTCTGTCTTATTTTCTAAAGATCTCCAAGTCAAGCTGTATAAACACCTATTCTGCAACATTCTACTGCATAATGGCACAAATTTTCATACTGAAAAAATGGTTATGCTTATTGTACATGATACATTAAAAAGTCATTTTCATGTTCTGTACTATGAATAAATGTAATGCAAGCAATTTTGTAAGCAAATGTGTATTAATTCCTTCTGATGTTTCCTTCCATTGCAACACTTAATAAATTATTTACAAAAAAGTATATATATAGCATCCTTTTGCAAATAGTTGTATCCTTTTTCAAAACTTTACACACAAATCCAAGAATTGCACACACAAAATGCAAAATGCCTCACATCTCTTGCAAAATGAAGCACTGCATTCAAAATATCACAAACACATCTCAAAAGCAAACATTTGTCTTATGTTGCAAACACCTTAGCCATAATATTATATTTTTGGATGTATCATATACACACAGTTATTCAAAACCTAAAGCTCTTCTTTCATGAGCTCCTATGTACATTTCTGTACAAGACTGAAAGTAATTGGCAGAGAGATTTTGAAAAACATTTTAGTCAAAAACACATTCTCTTTTGTCAGACTTTGGCCTCAGATGACACACAAACCTGTCAAATACAGAGACTACTTTTCTGTCTAGAGAGCACTAGTAAGATCGATTCAAAACACTGTTACAAAAACCTCCTTTTGGGAAACAGGAAACATTTTTCAAGTCAATGTCTGTTAGTATGCAGCACAAATAGAGGGGTGCAGATACAGTAAAATTCAGCAATAAACTTTTTTTTTTTTTAACTTTCATCACACTACTGTAAAGTGATCTTACAGTAGATGAAAAGCACTAGAAGAGAAAAGTTCAAAAAACAAACAACAGAATAAACACACCGAGTAAACACACATTGGAATATACTGTCAGTTACTGTAAATAAAAAAATAAAAATAAAGCGTCCTCTGCCAATCTGCATTACAGTATTGGTAATATCCTTATTTGTTATAGCAGTTTCTTAGTCTTCTGACAAAAGTTGCCATAGTTTACATCAGGTAATACTAACAGAGTGCATTGTTATATTGACAAAATGGGTAACACTTTATAATAACTTTCATTTATAAATCATTAACAAACATTATATAATGCATAACAGATCATTAGTTAATATATATTCACATAGCTAGAAATATGAGATAATGTTTGTGTTAATGTTTACTAATGAACTTACTAAACATTGCCTAATTATTAACATAATATTTAATGTAAATTGAAATGCGTACAAATGTTAGTAAACCTTCAGTTCATATGATCTTCATTTGTTGGTCTTTGTTTGTGCAGACCTTTATTTACACATCTTAACAAATAATCTATTAACAATTTGTTCATGTTTCTGCAGTACCCAATCTAAAGTGGAAACTGTGTTAAAGTGGTAATTTGCAAATGTTTATAAATGTTTACTAATCCTTAATACCTTTATGAACAGTCATCTCAATGGCAAAAAGTGTCCCGAAAGACTTGAATTTACCCTATTCACACATCTTTACTAATCGTGTATTAATCATTTGTTCATGTTTTTGCAGTAGCCAATCTAAAGTTGGAACTATTCATCATGTCTATAAACGATTACTAATCATTTAGTATCTGTATGGGCATTGGACTTATGTAACAAGGTTTGTGTAAAGGGTGGCTGTTAGCATACTACTCTTCAGTATATCATTAAACAGGATAGCCATTCCTTGAATTAGAAATAAACAGGGGAAAACAAATCATTTTTAAAAGAAAATAATTGTTAATTTTGTCATGAAATGCCCGGAGAGACAAGATAAGATCCAGTTGCAGTTTTATTGAAAGTAACAAAATATCAAAACGGAACAAAAACGTGGCCAAAAGGTATAATTGACCCCTGTACACTGTTGACCCTTTAACCAACCCTTGAACCTACCCATACCACCAAACCTGTCCCTAACCATACCCGTATCACACCTCAATAGCAGCTAAAGTGTTGTGCATTAACACAAGCTTTTAATCATTTTATAACATCTGCTAAAATCATTTGTAGATTTTCAGTAAGTGTTTGATCATATGGAACTTAAAGTTTAAAGACATTTGCAAGTATTTTAACTTACATGAAATAATGATTTGTTTGAACATTATCTAATGTTTAATGAGTTTATTAGCAAACATTAACAAGCACATTATCTCACGTTTCTAACTCTTTGAATATATATTACAGTTTTTCTCAATTACTAACACACTATAACTGATTCATTTGGCCCAATTTTCCAAACCATTCATACAGTTCTCGAAACAAAGACGCGTTTCTCAAAACGTTTAACACATTTCACCTGTTTGCACACACGTCCCAATTTGCTCAGTATTTTCTGCAAAACTCTACACAAAAACATCATCATTTTGCACGTTTAACCATGTTCTCATTCAGAAAGCACAAACACACAATATAATTAACTCAAGCATCAAAAAATGAACTCAAACAGCACACATTTATCCGTGTGTGAACATTAAGCAGCAAAACTGATGACACAGCAGTCAGAATCTGATGATATGCACAGGAGCACAAGTGATTATGGGTTTTGGAAAATTAATCCTGGTAGTGGGAGACAAAGATAAATAGGAGGGGGAAATAAAAACGAAGGGGATGAGGTCAAAGGTCATTAGTTCATGATGAAATACAAAGCACTATAGTTGACCATTTTCTTCTGCATGGACTGACCATGAGGGAAGTTGGTCTACAGCTCATCTACAAGGTTTCAATACTACTTACACATACAATATAATTACAGTACATAGTAGCAGTACTTCAGATGAGAGAATTTTCATTATTCTATGTACAGTAAATACTGTAGTACATGTTGTACACAATGCAAATTGGCAGAGGATGCTGAATGAATGAATGAATGAATGAACGAATGAATGAATGAATGAATTTAATTATGTATTTTTTAAATTTATTTATTCATTTATTATTTATTTATTTCTGTAAAGTAACTGACAGTATTCCAATGTGTGTTTACTGTATATTCAGTTGTTTGGTCTTTGAACTTTTCTCTTGAAGTGCTTTTCATTTAAAGTGAAAGTGAAAGTGACGTGACATGTGACCAAGTATGGTGACCCATACTCGGAACTAGTGCTCTGCATTTATCTCATCCAAAGTGCACACACAGCAGTGAACACACACACACCGTGAACACACACCCGGAGCAGTGGGCAGACATTTTTTTGCTGCGGCGCCCAGGGAGCAGTTGGGGGTTCGGTGCCTTGCTCAAGGGCACCTCAGTCGTGGTATTGAAGGTGGGAGAGAGCGCTGTACATTCACTCCCCCCACCTACAATCCCTGCCGGTACGAGACTCGAACCCGCAACCTTTGGGTTACGAGTCCGACTCTCTAACCATTAGGCCACGACTTCCCCCTTTACAGTAGTGCCACGACTTTACTGTAAGATCTCTTTACAGTAGTGTACTGACAGTAAATGTTTCTTAAAGTTTATTGCTGAATTTTACTGTCTGCACCCCTCTATTTATGTTGTATACTGTAACAGTCATTGACTAGCTAAAGGATTCCTATTTCCCAAAAGGCGGTTTTTGTAACAGTGTTTTGAATTGATCTCACTAGTGTTCTCTAGGCAGTGAAGTAGTGTGTGTATTTGGCAGGTTTGTGTATCATCTGAGGCCAAAGTTTCAGTCTGACAAAAGAGAACATGTTTTTGACTAAACTTTGATTTTGACCTGGAAGTTTGAAGTTTTGCATAAGTTGGTGTGTAGTTTTGAGAGTGTGTTTATAGTTGTGAGAAAATGGTGAATTGTTTCATGAATTGTGTGTTAGCAATCGAGAAAAAACTGTAACTAATGATCCATGAAGCATTATATAATGTTTGTTAATGATTTATTAATGAAATTTATTATAAAGTGTTACCACAAAAGGATAAGCATTTTGACGATCTTGTTTGTGAACAATGACACAGGGACTTTTCATTCTGATAGCACTGATATGTTCATTGACATAAATACTTACTTTTGAGAGATGAACTAAAGATTTTGAGTAAGTTACAGGCTTTTGCAGGTAATCCATTGTGTTGTGCTGTTTGTACAAATTGTTTTGAGAAATACACATACTCTTTGCCAGTATTACAGTAAAGGATGATTTGAGAAATGCACCAAAGCGACTAAGAAAAACTGTAGGTTTTGAACAATAGATGCAAACAATGTATTTCCTTTCTTTCTTATGTAATACTGCATTCACAACCACAAATGCTTTCAGTAAAAAAAAAAAAATAGTTTGTTTTCAATCTTGCGTTCATATTTACCATGAATTTTTCATCTCTCTGCCAATTACTTTCAATCTTTTACAGAAATGTACATAGGAGTTCATGAAAGAAGAGATTTATGTTATGAATAACTATGTGTATATGACATATCCAAAAAATATAATATTATGGCAAAGGTGTTTGCAACTTAAGACAAATGTTTGCTTTTGAGATAAGTTTGTGATATTTTGAATGCCGTGCTTCATTTTGCAAGAGATGCCAGGCATGTTGCATTTTGTGTGTGCAATTATTGGATCTGTGTGTAAAGTTTTGAAAAAGAGGCAAAGTTTTGAAAATGTGTGTAAGCAGTTGAAAAAAAAAAAACCTGTAATGTTCACACATGGATAAATATGTGCTATTTGTGTTTATTTTGTGATTCTTGAGGTAGACATATTGTGCGTTTGTGTTTTCTAAATGAGAATATGGTTAAACCTGGGCAAAATAATGTTGTTCTTGTGTAGAGTTTTGCAGAAAACACTGAGAAAATTGGAACATGTGTGAAAACAGGTGAAATGTGTTAAAAGTTTTGAGAAACGTGTCTTTGTTTCGAGAACTGTATGAATGATTTGGAAAATTGTACGAAATGAATCAGTTATAGTGTGTTAGCAGGGCCTAAAACTAACTTTTTACCACATCTGCCAATGGCTGGTGACATGATAAAATTAACCGGCCAAAATTTTTTTTTTACCGGCCATGAAACTCTTTTTGCACAAAAACAGTAACTAAACATATTTACACTGTTTTTAATTTGTCCTGCTGGTGCATTTTCCCTCAATTGTACCTATTAATTATAGCCATTCAACATTACAGTATAATTGAAAGCCATTATTTTTAACATTTAATATGCTCTGAAATATATAACAACTTTTAATTTAAGTGATTTTAAAACAATCTTCACATGAACTATATTACATATGCATATACTATACAGATGAATCTTTATTCAAGCTATAAAAGTTAACCAGTGACTAGAACAGTCCAAGGATTTCTCTTTTTCTTTTGTTCTTTGATTTACATCAATGACAGACTTCAGCAGGTTTCACTTTAAAATCAGCGCTGTCTCTTTAAAACCTGATGCATCTGACGCGGATCTGACACATAGGCTATCCGATTTTCTACCAACTCTTTACGGTCATTTAAGACTTTATAACTCATTTAAGACTACGTTTACAAGGTAACTCACCAAAACCGCGCATTTTGACATAATTGTGTGTGTTTTCGTGTGTTGAAGCGCTACTGGTGAGCTGTCTGAATCGGCTCAGCGTATGCGTACAGCAGAATGCGCAGCCTTTCAAACTATACTTCACTGCACCGTTTAGACGGCACAACCATGTGTCGCCGCATTCTTGGGTTATGAAGAATAAAGAAGGGAAAAGTTAATCTTCCGAAATGAAGCAGCAAAATCTTCTCAGGTAAAAGTTATTAGAACCGTGTCTAGGGACAAGCTGGCCATCACACTGCTCTGACCTTATCAGTCCGTTTGTATCCTATTATTCGATTCGCTCTTGTCGCTTATGACAGAATAGCTAATCACGATGATCTTGAAACAGATAATCAGAAACAGCGAATCTCTTTAAAAACTGGCTGTTGTTTTCACTTCATTGCATTGTTATAATTCGTAAAAGTTGTACCCGCCAACTGGCGACTGATACTGTTACATGGACTAGCTAATGCTGATTTTTACTCGCATTTGGCGCTTGGCGAGTGTTAATTTTAGGCCCTGTGTGTTAGCAATTGAGAAAAACTGTAAGCACCTTCATTTTTAAGAGTAAAAACATGAAAGCAAGATTGAACCCAAACTTGTTTTTACTGTAAGCATTTGTAGTTGTGTACTGTAGATTTGTTTTTATAGACCTATTCTAAAGCCATGATTGGTTGGTGTTAAGTAAAGCAATGAATGTTTGCACATGTGAGGAGTTAGTGTGAGGCACTAATGAATTAGTGTGGCATTTTGATTGGTTGTGTTTGAAAAAGGAAATTAAGATACTTCCTGTTAGATTATTGTGTGTTACATAGAGAACTGTGTGTTGTGTTTTGCAAAAAAAAAATATATATATGTTTTATGAAATTGAAAACTGAGTCAAAGGCAGAGACTTAGTGTATGGTTTTGCAGATTTGGTGTGTGGTTCTAGTGTATGTGTCAGGTTTCATAAATTGTGTGACAAGTAAAGATTGTGTGTGTGTAAGCAGTTGGAAAAAAAACTGTAATTACCATTTATTATGTATTTGATTTTAGAAATAATGAAAAAATGGGATATAGTAATTATTATTTCTAAATCTAATATTTATTTCATTTTGAATGCAATTTAACATGTAATATATTCCTGTGAAGGCAAAGCGGAATTTTCATGGACATGTTACATTTTCAGTAACATAATCCTTCTAATATAGATGTGTGTGTGTGTGTGTGTGTGTGTGTGTGTGTGTGTGTGTGTGCGTGCGTGCATGCGTGCGTGTGTTTCAGAATTCTTGGATAAACAGAATGTTCAAAAGAATAGCATTCATTTGAAGCAGAATTATTTTGGAACATTATGCATGCCTTTAGTGTCAGTTTTGATTAATGTGTCCTTGCTGAAAAAAAAAGTATGAATATCTAAAAAAAATATATATATATAATAATCTTACTGACTACAAACTTTTATACAACAATTGTATATATAAATATAGAAAACAAGAAAAGAAAGCATTAATGTATCCCAGTGTGCACCCAGTGTATAAACTAGATCACAAATTCCTTGAAGTGAAACCACAGAACAGGTAGCGATGCACTCTAATGTGTTCCAGCTGCACACTGGCACTATTTTACACACAGTGCAATTCTTTTCCTTGCCCACCATTCATCAGCTGTTCCCCGTTTGCTGAATGAATGATTGAGGGGTGTCGTGGAGTGATTGTCCTGCATCGTTGCAGCCAACGCCTCAACCGTACAGAGGTGGCAAACAAATGACGCCATAACAATAGAAACAAATCTCTGTCTCTCTACGGCTCTTTTTTATCTATCAGCACATTTTGTTTACCTTCCTATGCAAATAGAGGTGCCAGAGGTTCCTGTTTTATGATTCACTAATGGCTGATACATTATTAAGATCTGCTGTAGACCCAGCCCCACCAATAAACTGATGGATGTTTCTCAGGGCCAGTCAAGCATCAGCAGCCACATCCTCCGTTTTGTTTCATGTAATATCGGCTGCTTGGTGGTGATTTATATGGAGGCATAATAAAATGCAGACTTGTTTGTACAGTCATATGAATGCATAAATATGAAAAGAACTGGATGAGATGGGAAAGATGAGAGAGTGAGGAATGAAGGGATAAGCTGCCTTTCCGATATCTTAGACAAACACCAGACCATACGCTATTTATTTCCAATGGAGTTCTTACCATATGTGTATGCAGAATTTTATTTCCAATTTGAGCTTCAGGTGTGTTGAAATATTCAAACTTTTGCAGTTAGACTGTATGTGACCAGCCAATATTAAAAACTAACCAATATTTTTTACACTATAATGCTATTCTTTTCCAGTGTTAGGGGCAGTTGGTCACACCAATTCTCACTATTAACTAACTATTAGCCATGCCTTTTGCCTCAATAAACTCCTAATTTGCTGCTTATTAATACTTAGTAAGGTAGTTGTTAAGTTTAGGTATGAGTAGGATTAAGAGACCTAAAATATAGTCATGCAAAATGAGACATTAATATGTGCTTTAGAAGTACTAATAAACAGCTGATATGCTAATATAATGTGTGCTAATAAGCAGCTAGTTAATAGTGAGAATTGGTCTTTAAAATAAAGTTACCAGTCAGCCATAAATACTTATGTCTGTGATAATTATTTTACAATTAATACGTAATTATTTACATTGATTGGCCCTATAAAACCTACTGTTCTTTTCTTTCCGGTCATCTGTTTTGGGCGGATATATTTGTACATTCATTATTCATTCATTTTACCATGGTAAATCATGACAATCTGAAATCATGACCAGTTTGAAAGTTATGTGTGACTGCCACTGAGGGGATGAAATCCAGCAATCGTCATGAATGTATGAGACAATGGAAATTTGGCTTGAAAGATTGACGACCATGATTTATAAAAATGTTTCAAGCAATTGCATTATTTTTTGTAGCGGATATGAGACTAACATATTCATGGGGACAGCTGAGGTGAACTTAAGTAAAATTGCTCTATTATTCAAAGTAATTAGAATTTAAAATCATTCCCTTTGAATATTAGCCTTTACAAATGCCATAATACACTAACAACAACACTACTAATTATGATGTAACAGCACACAGTACCAGTAATTAAATGGCTATTTTAGCCTATTTATTCTGTACATTTATACTATTTAAAGTCATTTTAATAGTCCTAGCCCACCTTTTCTTAATGTCAGAGTTCTCACAATTTGCATCAACAACATCAGGGTTAAAGCTCCAGACTTATTTTTATTTGAATGCCAGCAACATCTCCACTGAAGCTGCTGAAGGAGCAACTGATCTACAAGAATTATGTAATGGATGTTTCTTTTAGACTAATTATTATTTTCAGTCACATTAATTTTAATTACAGCCATCCACAATGTTGTTAGTAGCCTAAACTGTTTAACATAAAATAGCATTCAATTTAAAGCTGTCAACCTTCTGTAACAATAATGGCAGTGACTGGATAATATGAGCCATCTCTTCCTGAGTTATCTATTGTTCCCGATGTCCTTTTACAGAGGGCTGCTTCTGACCGTGCCCTACGAGTCACTCTCCCATCCTCCGCTCCCATCCTAACCTCTGAACAGCTCTAACAATCCACGGGAGGACTAATGTCAGGTCGCAACAATGGCATGTTCGCTCGATAGCCCTGCTGGCAAATTGCTTTTTAATGTTTTTGCACAATGGCCCGAAAGAAAGCCGATTGTTTTGCTTTAAATCTGCAGCAGGCCATTGAAGTTAGTGTGATGCATGTTCCACGAAGGAGCACAGGTGTCAGACAGAGACTGCGCGTGTGTATGTGTGCCAGAGCTCAGCTGTTTTTGATGGATACAGGGACATGGGTGGTGAATAGGCCCAGTGAAACAGGACACAGGCTGCTCGCAAGGTCCTCAGAGGCCGTGACTCTTGCCATTTGACACAAGGCCACCAGACCTATCCATCAAAGTGCTGAGCAATTGTGGAGGAGATGGCTGACAAGTATTCACTCGAACTGTTGAACAGGTATTCTATTGAACTCTATTGAATTCTTACTTTATTATATTTTAACTATAAACATAAAAATAAGTGTATAACATTGTTATAAATAAGATCAAAAATAGCATGATTACAATGCATATATAAAATGTTATTATAATAAAATATATATATTAACTATATATTAATATTAACTATAGATAAATAAATCATTATTTAATAATTATTAAATAACATACTTAGTTAAAATTCAGATCATCATTGTTTAATATTCATTAAGATATAAATATATTTTGTATATTATTAATGCAGGGATTTCTAAATCCAAGGGCCCGCATAAAAATGATTAGCCACCCACGGACTCTCAAAATAAAAAGCTAGATTCTTACATTACAATAACTTTCATTAAATATATACCTAAAAAGCAACGATATAACTGTCACGGGTGCACACACACGAGGGACGAGGAGACGCTGGAGAATACTTTATCACGGACTTTATTTCAAGGAACCAAGGGAGACGAACTCAGGAAGACTATCACAGGAAGACGTATAACATCCGACAGAGCACTAGGGACTGGGAACACTTTAAATACACACAGGAGGAGGGGATGACGAGACACACCTGGGATCAATGGAAATTAAACATGGGAAACACCTGGGAAGAAATCAACTTAAATTAGGACAGGAACAGGAAACAAACCAAATATGGGCATGGGAAGGCACATGGGGAGCAGGACACACACAAAACATAGAACAGAGTCTGACAATAACATTATACAGCATTATATATTTATGTAATAATATATTTTTAATCAACAAGTTTTAGTTACTGTTAATAAATTAATAATAAATATATAATTAAAAGAATATTATAAAAATAATATATTATAATATTTTATTTGAAGATATGTATTGTTGTTATTATTATTATTATTAGTAGTAGTAGTACTAGTAGTAGTAGAAAATAACAATAATAATAACAATAACAATAATAATAATAATAATAATAATAATAATAAATAGTAGTAGTAGTAGTATTTAATAATATTTTTTCAAATAATATAATTAAATAAGTATACATTTACATCTTTAGTTAATATTCAGATCAATAAAGTTAATATTTATAAATAGTTAGAAATATATTTTATATTCTACATGTCTGTATGTTCTGGGTGACCCTCTAACATCACAGATCCCCAGGGGTCCCCTAGTA
>NW_015641021.1:579414-591503 GCF_001515625.1 Sinocyclocheilus rhinocerous
CAGATCCCCAGGGGTCCCCTAGTAAAATAAATAAATTATTATTAATAATAATAATATTAATAATAATAATAATAATAATAATAATAAATCAATCAATCAATCAATCAATCAAGGAAGATTTTGTCCATTTACACTATTATTGCAGTTTAGCAAAAAAATTATAATAATCTAAATACAAGTTAAAGACATCCATTAAAATTAGCTAAAACAAGTATACAGTTGGTCATCCAGAGTTACATTAACAAGAGCCTCTATCTGTTTTCCCGGGCTAAGTTACAGATGATTTGACTTGTGAGGCAGAATGACAAGCAAAAATGAGATAGCTAGGAATGTGCCTTGAGGGCCTTATTTGCCCATCATCCTATTTCTTCTCTATGTAGCACATCTGCCTTCTCTGAGCACTCCCCATGAGCTATTTTAACTTGCCAGAGGAACATCACTTTGGAATCACATTAATTAAAGCATAAATTAATTGAATGTTACTTTGCTGTCAACTGATTTGGTATCACAATCTTTTAGAGGGTAAAAAAAGTGGAAAAAAGATGATTCTCTTGTTTGCTGTAAGATTCCAGCTGTCATTGGATTTAAGTCAGCATGTATTTAATTAACAAAACAGTTCAGTGAAGCATGCATCAATATGTATTTATATAATGAAAACACAACAGTGCTCACTCAGTATTCTGAACACTGAAAATGTGTCTAATGATTTACAAGAATATAGTGAATTCACAGAGCGAGTGAGGAATAATTACTTGCTGACTGTGTTGTATTGTTTTTTGTCAATGTTCCAGATTTGAACATTATTAGTTTTCTCAGTAATGCCACCAAAAAAAACAAAAAAACAGAATGAGATCAATTTCATGAAATACATTGAGACTATTCTAAAAAGATGATTTAATTACATCTGTACTTAAAGTAGTAAAGGGTGTATTTTTTTTAATGTCAGAGTATTTTTCCTATACACTACCACCCACTGTGATAAGTATAAATGTCATGTATTTTTATAACATACTATTAATATACACTATATATTCACAGTGCATTTTAGACCCATAAATTCATTTTTAATAATAATAATAATAATAATAATACCCAAAAAGTGGACACACATGCCAGTTAGGGTTAACCAATAGTGCATGTTTGAGGCAGGACTACTGGTCTGAAACAGCTTTGTTACCATTAAACTAAACCTATTGAAAATATTGTCATTGTCACGCCCATGGACTGTCAGTGTGTTTGTTTTCCTCCCCATGTGCTCCCCGTGACCCAGTTTCTCCCATGTTCTGATTATGTTCATTTGTTTCAGGTGTACCTCGTTGAGTCCCTCGTCTAGTTATGTATATAAAGTGTGTCTGTTCCTGGTTTCGGTGTCTGGTGTCTATCGTCCAACGTTGTGCTACTCGTTTGATCCTGCTTGCCCTGTGTAAACCCAATTTGGATTATTAAAAGAGTGTTGATTGAGATTCTCCTGTGTTTTCCTCACTCCTCTCCGTAGGCAATCGTCATTAGTTGAAATAAAACAAAATATAAATACTGAATTAAAAAAAAAATAAACAAAACAAATGATAAATGTTGACTTGACAACTAACAATAAGTAAAAAAATAAAAAATACTAATATGGCAATAAAAATAATAATAAAAAACTAAATATAAATAAAAAATACTAAGACAAAATACAAACACATGCCTGTATATATGTAAGAAAAAGTATGTATTTTTATATATGTATGTATTTTATGTTTATATATTAAATATATTTATATATAATATAAATTATATGAATATAAATATATACATGAAGATATTTTCTAAATATATACTGTGTGTATGTCTTTATAGTGCATAATAAATATACACAGTACACACACAAATTATATAAACAAAAACTTTCATTTTGGATGTGATTAATCACGATTAATTGTTGCCTTGCACTATTAATAATACTAATAAAATAACATGATCTGATCAATAGAAGTCAGAACTTTTTGGGAAACCTGTTTGAAAACAATCACTTTTGCAAATCTTTTTTGAAACTGCAAGTGGCTCAGAAATTATCTTTAATTGTGCTGTTCCTTCAGGCAAAGAGAAAAGATTTCAGTTATGTAATCCACTGTTATCAAATATAAACAAGTTGGTCTGGACAGAAGAATTGGTCTTTGAACAGTTCATTTTTTCTCTTTGTTAATGTAATATCCTTGTCGTACATGTGTTCTTCTCAGCTCATATAGGCACAATTGGATTCATCGTTCATCTGTACTTCTGCCCATAATATTTAAAATTAACCACTCTGTCATACCTTAAAGGAAAGAGAGAAAGTGAGGGCGATGACAGGACAAACAAATACAAACAGTATCAGCTGTGGCAGGGCAGGCACGACTTTCGCTGGTTCAGCAGAAAACGAAGGCGCGGGAGGAAATAAGAGAGAGGGAGAGGGCGGGGGGTATATATGCTGCACTGGGGGACTGATTTATACATGATCTCAGGTGGGGGGTGAATCCGCCCACAGTCTCCCTTCCTGACGCTGTCACCTCTAATGAAGCAGAGATGCGTGTGAGGAGACAGACGCAGTCTCGCACAAACAAGGGCAACCAGGCCTCACAACATAGCCCCTAATGAGCCCCCCGGTCATATTTTAGCATAATGCCTCTGCATAGACACGGTTGTTGCTCTATTGTATAGGTGCATACTTAAGGACCATCTCGTTCTCTTGTGGGATCTCTCACTCACACATATATACGCTCATTTGTCACACATTTGTCAGTAGCATGCATATAGAAGCACAACATACATTCAAAGAGAAGGAATTAATGTCCAACACGTCTCGAAGGCTTTCCTCCAATCCTTCGGAGGCCGTGAGAATGCAGACTCAGGTAATGTCACAGTCATATCCCCTTGTTACGGCACCCCCACAGGGCCCTATCCATATGGCTCAGTCTCATTGGCAGGGCTGTGAGATAGAGGGTAACGAAGCCGGCGCTATTTTTAAAGAGCCTTTCTCCATTTCCAGCACAGCTTGTTAAGAGCTCATCGTTACCACACTTCCATACTTTCTCATCCTAGGTGCTAAGGGCAACTGAGCCTGGGCCTAGATAAAGTGCCATAGTTGTCACATAGTCTTACAGAGATAGTGTTTCACCTCACTAATCATGCCGCTATGAGCAAACGTGGTCAGGTGCTGTCAAGGCAACAGGGTAAGTGGCGAGCAGGTTTTGCTTTATCTTGTGAAGGATTCCAGTGTTGATGTTGGGAGGAGGCCAGGTTTTTATATAGAATTTGATGCTGTATATGAGCTAGTAAAGGTACGAGCCGGCCTGCGGTGCCACTAGAGAAAACACACTCTCGGGGTAGGGCTGTAAAAAATGGGATTTAGAGAGACCGGATTAACCCTAGATGACCTTGCTGCTTATTTTGGGATTCAAAGTGCATCTTTTGCTATATTATGTTGTTTAATTTTAGCAGGAAAACATTTCAAAAGGCAGTGAATTAAGAGCAACTGGCTGTTTTTGTAATATTATATTGTGATTGAAAATTTGCATTCAAAAATGAGTTTGGGGGCAGTTTATACAGTACATGCACCAACTCAGCATATTCAGAAAAGAAAACAGTTATTTTTCACCATATTCCAGTTTTTACATTTTTTCCTTCATTAAATAACAATATAATAATAACAAACTTCTCTTAAATGTAATGTAGAAAGGAAAATTCATTTTCTGTGAAGTTGCTTTGCAATGTTATGCATCGTGAAAAGCACTATACAAATAAAAGTGTATTGAACTGAGCTAAGTTGAATTGAATTGAATTGAATTGAACTGAATTGAAAGTAAATGCAGCCTTGGTGAGCAAAGTGATCATAAGAGACCTCAAATTTCTGAATGGCGTTTTATTGTCACAAATTTAAATTTAAATTAAAAAATGTATCTATGTGTTTACTTTTTTTATTAATTAATAACTTTCTAAAAAGTGACACTCAAAAATCTTAAATAAGTCCTCCATAATCTTACCATCCTCTATATATATTTAAATATATCTGGCATAGTTCTGATCTCTTTTTTCCACCCTTTGCAAAAAAAATATTATAACAGCTGCTAATAAATAACAATTTTCATTTGAAGTGAGAAAAAGAATCAACATACTCAATAACAGGTACCTACTGGGAGCCGGAGTTATTAGTGTAGAATCGACTGAAGAACCTCAGGGCAAAAAAGAAGGAAGGAAAACACACCAAACTCCATTTGTCAGAATAAAGCTTTATGTATCTGACAGTAAGAAGTGTGAGACTCAAAGTATACTAGTTTAGATGATGGGCTTAAAGAGGAATGTGTTTATTTTCAGGTATATGGATTTATTTAACACTATTTCAAACAAAGACAAAAACAGCACATACTGTACATATCCATTATGAGAGGAGGGTCATAACATAGCTCAGTCATATTACCACATCTCTGCAGCAGTTCAGCTTTAAGTGCCTTGTCTAAGGCAACAATAATGTTTAAGTACCTTGCCAAAAGGCCTAAAGGTACAGAGAAAAGAAATTTCATTTTCGCAAAACACAGCACAAGTGTCGATGTGAAGTGGCTCACTTTTCTAACTGTGAGCCAATAGTCAGCCCTAAGCAAAAGTGCCTTTGTGCTGCTCTCTGCAGTAAAAGTTTCATATTGTCAATTTAGTGTAGCTTTTCTCCTCAATTACATGCACAATGTATCTTCACATTCTCTATGGTGTATGAATACATTAAAACATGTAACATTTCTCATTCCCCCATGGTTACGGCTCCTATAAAGCCAAACGGAATCAGCTCTGAACTTTCACAGCAATACATAGAAAACACTGTCCATTGCTAACTGCGTTTCACTCGGCTCATAAAGCAAATGCACATTGGTTTGAAGCTTCTTAAATTATCTGTGTGTCCTCAAATTAAAATGGCCCCAGGGCCTAAAAAAATAAGCATAGATATCTGTGAGCGACTGTAAGACACCTCCAAATGGATCTAAAGAGCTCATTTCAGAGCCCCATCCACGTCAAATAACAGTAATGTGCAAAGAAATCTTAAACTGGGGTAATTACTCCAAGCATGTGATTAGAATGTCATTCGATGACATTGGCTAATTAGCTCTGTCTTGGTTCATCACAGTCGCTCACTAGGAAAGGCTGTCACGGCTGGTAGGGAGGTGCGACACTCTTAGTTGGACTATGGCATGTAAGGGCTTGGATAAGAAATTGTAGGACAGAGGGTCTTTTAATAATTTGTGACACATCTGTCATGGAGAAAGGTTTGAGAGACTCTAAATAGCATGAATTTAATTGAAGTATTATTCTCTTGATCTTCACATTTTAGCTGGTGCAGAATCCTCTGTCGTTAATCTTTGCTCTGCGTTTTTTTTAGGGCTCTCAAAGGGAGTGTGTTACAATACAGAATTTGAAATAATACAGTAGGTAATTACAAGTTTTTACAGGCAAGGTTGTGTGGAAAGTCCATAAATAGAAGGTATTTAAGAGTGTATTACGCTAACTGTGGGCACACCCTCGCTCATTTAAAATACTCCGGAGTCATCAGCATTAGAACAATGGTTAGAAAATAAATAAATAAATTGATGTGTGTGTAAGCTGAAAACGTTTCTGCACACAACAACTTACATGCAATTATTAGTAAATAAGATCGATTTCGAGGACACAGGTGTTTCATTACCTAACACTGTATTATGTGGATGTAAATATTCCAGTTGTGGTAATCTTAATTAACAGTTAAAAAAAGTTCACTCTGAGGGAGTATAATCCTAGCGTAACATTACCCGGCTCACCTTGCAAGTACTTTCTAAGTGGAGGTTTAGTATACTGTGACATGCCGTTCTTTCAATGGCGGCAGCCAAGTATATTTCATCAAACAGCGACGTAATTAATTTCAGCTACTGCAGTGCGACAGTCAAATGAAATAAATTTCTCCTCCTATTATCAAGGGGCACATCCAGCCACCGAGCTGCAGACATGGGCGCTCTGCATCGATGATGAGAAAGACTAAGTGTTTTTGCTTTTACTAATTACATCTAACATATGTTGTACAGAGGCAGGGAGGAGACCGACTGAGGACTGAACATCACGTAATTGTATGAGTCACAGGGTTTCTTATTTGTTAAATAAATATATACTTAATTTCTTGAAAGTCCCGGGTTGCTTTTCATTTGGCAAACTATAATGAGAATTCCAGCGATTAACATTTAATGTTTAGTTTCCTGCATATGAAATGAATTCATAAAACCCATTCACTCCTGGGAATGCAAACAAATTTAATTACACCTCTTTGCGATGACACATTTTCTCTTCCTTTCAAATGTCTCGTGCTCAGATTGCAGGGAGAATAATGATGCACTGAAGTAACACTCATCTTAAACAGCCGTGAACACTTTGATCATCCATATAAAAGACAGAAAAAAGGCCAGTGTAAAAGTACCACCATCTTGACCTCCACCACAGAATGAGAACACCGAGTCAAAACACAGTGCTATTCTCAGCTTTAATGGATGCTGTGCCCTGGGAAATGGTAACTTGAAAGTCAGAAATCATTCAGGATTCCGTTTTGAAGCAACTGTAGATTTATTGTCTACCTCATAATCTTGCTTCCTTTGCTTTGTATTAAAGTTTAAGTTGCTGAAGATTGCTTTCATTCCGACACTTTTCACCTGAGGCTTTTATAAGATCTCAATGCATGGGAACTATTGTCAATATCAGCACTGCTCATGTCTCAACAGTAAATGATCATTCTACACAGGGAATATGCAGTGTGTATTGGAGGCTTCAAACCTGTCATATTCAATGACTCATTACCTGAAGACAATATGTATTTAAAGGAGGGAAGAAATCAAGGGCCTCATTTATAAAATACTGTCCTACAATTGATCTAAGATCTTTTCTCAAATGTGCATACGTGTGATTCAGAGAAATGAACAAATGCACAAAAAAGTGTGTACGCCTCTCTTCTACATGTGAAATCTATAAATTGCAAATGATCTTGAAATTGTGTGCAGCTGAATGGTTTCACATATCCACTTTGTAAATGCCCCCCAATTAAGCTGTGTTCACCCTATACCAGAGACTCTGTCTCTGCATGTCTCCAGTGGTTGGCAGTGAGGTCACTACTGGTTGGCTAATAACATTTATGAATCAAATTCACCAAGAAGAATACAAACAAACATTTTGGAAGGACACGACTAAATATAAATGGAATCAATGCATAAAATGCTCAATATTGAAGATGAACAGTGAAGTGCAAGTGCAAGCGTCGATCTATCTGGGAGTCAACACAGCAAGTACCACCATATGCACAGAGATGCATCATAAATTCTAGGACAGTTGTTGACTGCTAAAATTAATTTCTCCTCCATCTTGTCTAGACACAGGATGTAGTGACAGATCACGTGCGCTACACTGACTTCACTCCTATTGGTTGTCACTCCTATCAGTCACTCTTATTTGAATAAAGTTGTTGCGTCGCTGGACAAGCCTTCATCCTTTCGCTAATGGTCACTGTCACTCGTGCTGCCAGAAATCGAAAGCTTTTGATCGAAATGATTGGGATTGTGTCGCTATGTCGATGTGTGTCGCTGGTTGTGTGAATGCAGCATTAACGTCATTAGAATATAAAAGAGCACCAGTTGACGTCCAAATCTTTTAATTGAGAATTGCAAGCATCAAGTATTTTTTTTAGATATTTCCAAATACCTGCAGTACTCCGACTCTGCAACAAGGAAAATTCCTGCTTAGAGCCTGACAATAATAAAATAACAAAATAACAAAATAAAAAATAAAATAAAAAATGACAAATATATGGATGTATTAAATCACATAACACATGCCCTCCTAAAGCTAATGAAGTACAGCTTTAACTTTATACTGCTTTAAAAGGCCAATATTGGAGTAAAACAAAAGGCAGAACATAGATTTTTCTATTCACCAGAAGCATTTTGATTATATACACGCTGTATGTGGAATTGGCAAATAGTGCTTATTATCAAACAACAGTAGTATTGACAAAAACACTCACTACTCTTCACTAGACAACTTTAGTAGCTTCAGGCTATCTCAAACCAAACATTAATAAAGAGTTAGGCTTGAAAAGAAAATACAGAAACTTAACTCTTTTTAATTTTTAATTATTCTAAACTCATTTTAATTACAGACCGCAGTCTGGTTCACAGTTAAACAATCAGTAATAACACAACCTATCTAATAATCATTCAGTGGAGACTTGGAAACATGATGTTCAATTTTATTGTCAGTATTTTTCCTTCTATTCATTCATGTTGTCGTTATTGCCGTGAGCAACTTGCATAAACTGTGGAAAATTGCCCTGAGTTGCCCTGAGTCAACACAACAAATTAAAGTCCTGCTGTAGCTCAAATCGGAAAACAATGGATGCATCAAACCAATGTAATAAATGAAAATTAAGGTTTACTACAATATATGTACAGAAGTACACTTTGGGTTTCCATATTGTATGGGGACTTTCCATATATAATATAGATATACGTTTATTTTTTGTTTGTTTTTTACTGCACAAACTGTATTTTCTATCCCTTTAACCTTACCCTAAATCTACCTCTCACATAAAACTTTCTGCGTTTTTAGATATTCCTCATTGTCACCAGAATGTCCCCACAAGGTCAAAATATACTGTACTGGTATTAATATCATTGTGGGACATTTGGTCACCATAACACACACACACACACACACACACACGTTTTAGTTCCTGTGTCTTTAAACTCCAGCCTACTCTAATTGGTCAGCTGGCTCAGTCTGTTGTGATTGGTGTGACGAAAATGTATCGTCCCTTAGCATATTTGGGTTTCAGCTCTAGAAGGCGGCAATTATGCAAATGTATAACCTGGTGACATATCTAAGTTAGTGGTTTGTAAATGTTAAGCACAAACAGTTATAAAACACACTAAAGTAAAGGTAAAAAAGAACCCTATAGTGTTTCCATTGCTACTTCTTTCTCAAGTTCACAGCAAGTCAGTTCATGTTATAGATATACGTTTATTTTTTGTTTTGTTTTTACTGCACAAACTGTATTTTCTATCCCTTTAACCTTACCCTAAATCTACCTCTCACATAAAACTTTCTGCGTTTTTAGATTTTCCTCATTGTCACCAGAATGTCCCCACAAGGTCAAAATATACTGTACTGGTATTAATATCATTGTGGGACATTTGGTCACCATAACACACACACACACACACACACACACGTTTTAGTTCCTGTGTCTTTAAACTCCAGCCTACTCTAATTGGTCAGCTGGCTCAGTCTGTTGTGATTGGTGTGACGAAAATGTATCGTCCCTTAGCATATTTGGGTTTCAGCTCTAGAAGGCGGCAATTATGCAAATGTATAACCTGGTGACATATCTAAGTTAGTGGTTTGTAAATGTTAAGCACAAACAGTTATAAAACACACTAAAGTAAAGGTAAAAAAGAACCCTATAGTGTTTCCATTGCTACTTCTTTCTCAAGTTCACAGCAAGTCAGTTCATGTTTGTTGCCCACCAAGGGTGGTTTAATGACAAATCACACACAAACTGGAAGGGGAAAACAGAAATCGAAAGAAAGAAATTGTCCACTGTTATTCAAATCATCATGCTGATGTTGTGAACTGCACAGGTCCTCATTGTGAGGAACAGATTATTCTCTGAATGTCCAAACACAGAGTCTCTGAACAGACACTAATTACCTGTAAGGAACAGGCTGCTCCGTGTGGTGACAAGCCGATGGGGCTCATGGAGTACTGGGTAAAAAATAAAAAAAAGTTACCCATGTGCTAACTCTACATTAACCTGAATGAACTGCTGCGTAATTGACTTTCTTCATGTAGTTAATATGAGTTATGCCAAAGATCTGATTTGTGAAACAGTGTGCTGTTAACGTCCCTGCCTTGGTTCAAGGTCTTAGCTGATTAGTTGCAGGGTGGGTGGGTGTCCTCCCAAAGGACAAGTGCTTCTATAAGATCTGGAGCTTCATTTCAAAAGAATGAAAGAATAAATAAAACACGAAAGTCTTACTGAATACGCAATTTATTATGTTATTGATTCCCCCAGGTACCACACACACTGATATTCCATGATGGCTTGTTATCGTTATGGTGATTGCAAAAGAAAGCAAGCTGCTTTTGAGGATCTTCACCATTCAATCATCATCCACATCAAAACCTAGAGCAGGAGTAGTAATACAGCCGCTGATGTTGAATTCTCTCTACAATGGAGGCAATAAGAGCTCGGGTCAGCATGTCTGATGCTAGAGCTAATGATGACTGTTTATGTAATCTAATAGATTTCGATTCATATCCAATATTGAAATGTACCTCCAAAACATATTAAGAAAAAATGTTTAGTTATCTATTATTTTTCTTAATTCAAGAGGCTACAGTTTCTTATAAAATCATGGGTAGCATGATGGTAAATTACTTGCCTCATTAAACAGAGACCTTGAGCTCCCCCTTTCCAGTTTCTATCCAATACTAAAGGAAAATAATTTAAGGATCTTTAAGGATTCGGATTAAACTACTGTTGTCTGGTGAAAGTATACTGTGCTTTTATGAAGCATTCCTCATTAAAGACTGTCATTGGTGAGTTATGATGGAGATGTAGTACACAGCTTTGCCAAGAAGCATAACCATTCAGTTAACATTAAATTTAATGATGAGTCTTTTAATGACAGCTTTTTGTGAGATGTAGAGCAAACCATTTACTGAACAGCATTTTTTTTTTAAATACAAATGCATCTGATTTTGATTCACACAGGTTTCACTTTCAATTTAGAAGCAACCTGAATAATAGACGCTGAAATTTCTCTTAACATTTTACTATTTGATGACCCTTCTATTATAGATAATCACTGCAGACTTTCAGTGGCAATTACAAAATTGTTTAATGCCTAAGTGTTAAAATTACAAGAAAATTAGACAAAACCATCCGATATTCCTCTAAAAAAAAAGGTGTAAAGTTCTTCTTGGTTTGTAAAATGACTTTAGAACAATTTTCCTGTCAAACTGTACTGCCATGTGGTGATTCAGTTTTCATATTTGATAAATGGAAATGTCGCTGACATTACTTTTGCTCGCAAGTTTGGCTCCATAAGATCCCTGATGACATCACTATGCTTTTCTCATGACATCCATGTTCCTCTGTTAAGTTGGCAGTCCTTGTGGCAGTGGTTCATGGGTAGTGATGAGTAGCTGCCTCTTCCCCAGGCACACTCATACTGCCTGGAGCAACGCTCTATGTAAACAAACAATTGACATGGCCGCCTTGCGTCTACCGCCGCTGGAAATTCCCGCTCACGCAGTACAGCCCAAGCAGGTAATTTCACTGCCTTACCTGCAACTTTAAAACAGATTTGTTTCAGCCTTTGCTGGTGAAGCGAAATAGGAAAAAAAAAAGATGACTTCCCCCACGGACCTGTCAATGTGTATACATGAATTGCTTAAAAAAAGGACCCTGTGGTCTGTTGTTTTCCTTTTTTTTATTATTATTTTGTTCTCACTCTAGTGGGAGCTGGTGGGTGGGTAGATAATTCCAAGTGATATATGCCTGACATCCCACTAGCTCGCTGTCAGTGATACAATTTTGGAGGTTTCAGACAGTCAAATGTGTAACACATGCGTGTAAGCTCGTACCAGGATCACTGTCTGATTTGTGATTTCTCAGTCTGGAATCACAAGCATGAACATGTCTTGTTGCTCTGGCAGGCAAGCACGATACACAGCTTATTATATTGGTGGATGTGTACAGGACTAATGTCAGTACTAATTCCTGGATGCTAGAAAAAACACTTGTGTGTATCAGCTTAAAAGTCAGAATTGAAGGTTTAATAGCCAATTACAAGGCATTCTGCCTTTACACTGAGACAGGACCTCATTTAACACTAGTGGTAAAATAAAGTGTAATTTATTAAAAGGACATGATTACACTCAATAACATTATGGATATATATATATATATATATATGTGTGTGTGTGTGTGTGTGTGTGTGTGTGTGCGTGTGCATTTGTGTGTGTGTGTGTGTGTGTGTGTGTGTGTGTGTGTGTGTGTGTGTGTGTGTGTA
>NW_015641021.1:591856-639842 GCF_001515625.1 Sinocyclocheilus rhinocerous
CTGTATATACGTATATATTTAGTATACATACTAAATGCTATTGACTTTTTAATACATATTGGATGATCTAACCATCTAATTGATCATTCTCATTTGACTTTACATTTATATACTTTGTGGTGCTGTGTCCTCAGCTCATAGACCTGTCTACATGAACTTAGCCAGAATGATTTGTCTGAGAGACAAAGTTACCTGGGGCGCATCTCATGAGCAACTGGTTTCATTTTAAAATTATGTTAATGGATTTTGTTGAAAAGTAGAAGCGGTTTCTGTACTTGGTCTTCAAAAATCTTTAAAGCACAAAGGTACAGCTCTGAACAACAAGCTAAAGTTGCACAGAGTGTTCAAAGCCAGTTATAAACCCATTAAAAAGCAATCACATGCATACCTCTGAGACAAAGATATGAAACGGGGTAAATAGGGTAAAATTATAATATTAATAATAACAACAATAACAATAATAATATGACCTAAAACTTAAAAAACAGTAAATTACATACACAATCAATGAAAGAAGGTATGTACGTATATAAATGAAATGTATATAAACAAACATACACACATATTTGTACACACTACCGGTCAAATGTATGGAATAATGAAGATTTTTTTTTATGTTTTTGAAAGAAGTCTCTTAAGCTCACGAAAGCTACATTTCTTTTTCTTTCATTTTGTCACGGTCAAGGTGTGTGGAGGCAGGCAGGATGACGAGGACGACAAGGATTCAAATAAGGATATTTAATGTAGAGACAACAAGGCAGATTCGGGTAGATGAGACACACACACTCGGGGTAACATTCACAATAACCGACAATACTAGATTACAAGAGACAGGAACTTATAGGGCAGATAACGAGGGGCAGACAGGTGAACACAATGAGGGTAATTAACTAATGATTATACGGGCTAAACCAACACAAGGGGAAGAAACCACAACAAACAGTCCACAGGGGTGTTACATATTTCTTATTATTCTATTTTATTTATTTATTTATTTATTTATTTTTATCTTGCTTACCCAAAATGTTTGAATGGTAGTGTATCATGGTTTCACAAAAATATAAAGCAGCACAGGTTTTTTTTTTTTGGTTTTTTTAATGTTGATAAGAAGAAATGTCTCTTGAGCACCTAATCAACATATTATCTTGATTATTCCAGACTCGACCAGTAGTATATAGTATATAGCAAATGTGCTCTGTTTGTGAAAATGATTTGGTATTGTGCAATCACGAGAAAGTGGTTGATACCACTTGGAGTAGTTGGAGTTATTTAATCCACAGTGTTTTCTGAGCTTTGGGTCAATGCTGAATAGTAGTTTCCATCCATAATTTTGAGTGCATCAGCTTGACTTGTCAACAGATATTTCTCTGGCCAAAATCATTCTTGACATACAGTACAAGCAACATAAAGAACATATCTTCTAAATGATTTTACACTTGCAACACTGATGTGTGAAAGCCAGACAATTTCATCATTCGCAAAACTATTTTTTCTCTGGTTATTCTACAGCAATCGTCTGCACCACAGCTATCAGCTAACAGCTTCAGCTCTTAACCTTGGACTTTAAACTTTTGTTTAATATCAATATTCATCTTGGTAATACAGATATCTATCCTGCATTCAATTCTCTGTTTTATATCAGGAATGTTCTACCGTGCTACAGTATATACAGGTATGCTTTGGCACCCAGATATAACTCAATAATAGCTGCCTTCCTATCAATGTCATAGCTTCTGTTATTTACTCAGAATCTTACATGTTGGTCTCTTTATATCAAATGCACATTTATCGATTTTTGTATGATACATGGAATGTCTCTGTGTCATGTGATTAAAGAATAAACACTATTTTACTGATGTTTAAGCATATTGTTTTAGGATTGAGGTTGTGAAATTACAGTATCTTACTTTTAACATTTGCTGTTTTTAATACAATAAAAATAAAGCAGCAGAAAAATAAGAACAGGAGACAGAGAACATCCATATGCAAATTTTGGTCAAGAGCTACTGAACTGCTGAATAGAGTTTGATGATTCTTTGAGCTCTCAGCATTTCTCTTTGTGTCCAATGTGAAAAAAGACATTACATTCTCCTTGAAACAGCACCTCATTTCCAAAGGGGACATTTAGTGCTCAAAGGCCTGTGTAGGAGTTAGATTTTTCACACTGAAATAGCCTTCTTTGCCCTACCTGTTCAATATACTATTGTCTAATACTCAATGTGGCACTAATGCAATGTTTGCAACCAGGGTGGAAATTACTACTACTACTACTACTACTACTATTATTATTATTATTATCATTATTATTATTATTATTATTCGAATTAAATAGTGTTTTCACACTAGAGCATATATTATACAGAGACATACTATATTTATGTGAAACCACCCAAAAAAAAAAAATATATATATATATTTTTACACTCACTGTCATGTTTTTCGAATTCACCCAAGGATGCCCGCAAGATATTTATTGTAGTATTTTCAAAAACAAAAATACCGTAAAAAATGCATGATATCACAGAATACATCTCACACACTCGAAGGCACAGTAGAAAAGAAGCTCAAAAGGAAAGTTGTGCACTGTTTATTTCTGCGGCTGTACTGAATGATGGTGACCACATAGATGAAAGCTATAGCCCCATGTCATTGCATTGTCATTTGCTGTATAAGATAATATAAATAGTAACACGAATGTCTGGTATACCAGATATATGTTTTTTTGTTTTTTGTTTTTTGTTTTTTTTTTGGTGGGGGGGGGGCAGTGTAGCAGTGCATGCTATAAATGAACCTCACCATGTAAAACAATCTTTTGAAAAGTTTGAGTTCATTCCAGCCATGTATATATAAAAATAAATGAATCATAATGGTTTAAGATGGCATAGTGTCATAGAAGCACAGAACACAAGAATCCACAGAAACTGGCCTTATCTTGCCTGTTTTTACTGTATTTTTTCGGTGAAATACATGCAGCCTTGGTGACCATAAGATACCTCTTTTGGAATTATTTAAAAAAATAATATATTCTTTTGGCCAGTAGTGTATGTAGTATATAAATACAAGCTTTCTATACAAGCTGTTGGAAGGAAAACCTCTGGTGTTCATACTGATATATATATATGTCTTTTTCTATTATGTTTTACCCCAAATCAAGCAGCAAGCCTTCAAGCATCAAGGTCATGCCCGGACTGTAGTTATCGCCCTCACATTTAACTGTCATGTGTCACAGTATAAAGAACCTTCACTTATCTTTCAAGTGGCCCTGTATAAAGGCAGAAAAGAACAGAAAGAGAATGTGAGACAGTGGAGTGGGCAACACCTTTTCAAACAAAATCCTGTGTGAAGAGGTGCCAGTATTCACTTTGAAGAGTACAGCAAGAACAGTGAGCAAGGGGGACTGGCATCACTCGCTCAACTGCTTTAGCAGAGAGGATTAAGGCTTTGGATTTCACTCAGAAGGAGAAATTGAGCTCTGCATTCTTGTCAAAAATGAGCAGCCATGAATTTCTGTGTGCCTGTGCTTTGTTGGACTGTATCGCCAGTCACAGTGCCACAGCATCACTTTACCATCGGGACAGCTGCGGTGTGAAGAGCACCCCAGCAATGCTGCTGTCAGCATATTTTGAAATTTGACTTTGAAAGCACAGTGACCAACTTTACCAGTGTGGTCAAGTTTTTACACTTTGAAGTACCAGTCTCTGGTGTATTAGAGCTTTTGCAATAGTTCATGGCAGCAGCAATCAAAAGAAAGAATAAAATAAATGTCTTTCCTTTAGGCTGGTAAGTGTGTACAGTATATTCATAGGTAGAAACAAATGAGCAAAACTGAATGTCCTTTGCAGCAAAGCAAGGATAAAGATATAAAAAGGGGGGGGGGAAAAAAATCTTAACCTTGCTTTTAAACCCAAGTGGCAAAACAATGCTTGGAGCATAAAAACTGAAGACAGAGCACCCTTAAAAGTCTTTAGAAAGTAACCACTACATAGAAAGAAAGCATTCTTCACCCTTCAACACAGTATAAAAAATTAGCAACTTTTTTGCCCACTAGGCACAGTGGCTGCTGAATGCAGAATTTTACCAGCCATTTTTTCAATTAAATAATTCAGCATAAAGGCATATGTAAAGCTGAATAACTGCAGAAATCTAGGTGTACAAAATGTAACTGATATATTTTTCAGTTTATTTTTATTGATAAAGAAGCACCAGAGGTACATATCAGCTTAAATAGCAGGGCCTTCAATTATAGTCTTGCAAAAGGGCGCTTTGTTTTAATCTAGTCTTAAATCTAATCCAGCGGTTTCCAACCCTGCTCCTGGAGAGCTACCTTCCTGCAGACCTCAGTTCCAACCCTGCTTCAACACACCTATCAGTTATTTTCAAGCAACCCTGAAGACCTTGAGATGTTTTAGGTGCGTTTGATTAGGGCTTGGTCTGAACTCTGCAGGAGCAATGTTGGAGACCTGTTATTTTTTAGTTATTGACAGCAAGACCAATTGCAAGGGAGGTCACCTATCACAGTTGCCGGTGGGTGTGTAATTTTCCCAGCCTGCTTTAGACTGCTACCTATGAAAACTAAGTTGTTGCTTATTTCTCAGATAGGAACAACTTTCTGTATACCTGATTGCTGTTGTTTACTTTTTTTTTTATTTCTCCAAAAGAGATCCAATGCTGACAGAAGAGAGATTAAATGAACATGGCTAACCTCAAGAGACTAATAACAGCCAGGCCGAATGTGCCCCTGTCTGAAGGGGGAAAAAATAATAATAGCATCCTCATAAGACAAAGGAAATTATGATGCCCTCCACTGGGACCCATACAGATTTCCCTGCAAGATTACAAAGGGAACTTTACATACAATGGGACTGTAGAGGATACCCTTAGATGTATGTGTCACAACATTAATATGGTCTCTGAGGGAACTGAGAGTCTATACTGTAAAAAGTTTCAAGAATTTGTTAACAGCTCTGGGAAGATGTGTTGTTGATAGTAATTAGAATATTTTGCTTTAGAGGGTGAAATTCCAAAAGCACAAAGAATAAAGGACTATTCTATCAAAACCAATATTCATTGTATGTTAGTTGCAAACAAGAATTTGAATGGCAGCAATGGATTCATACGGACCTATTCAAACAGAGCATGAACACTGAATACATTTTTTTTTTTATCACAATTTATTTGTGTCTTGTTACATTGTAATTACATACACAAATACATACATATGATATACAATCAATCAATTAAAAATAAGTTTAGGATTGGTAAATTAGGATTATTGTTAGTTGCTTGTAATTATGCATAATTTACTATTATTACTGCAATAAATGCATGTAACAAGAACGCATTGAAATAAAGGGTTACACCTTATTTGGTTGCACTTTATTTTACATTATGTGAACATAATACTTACATGTACTTACAGTGTACTTATAGTGTACTTACCTAAGAAAGTACTGGTAATATAAGGTAACTACATGGTTTAGGGTTAGGTTTAGAGGTAGGTTCAGAGTTAATACTTATCACCTAGTAATTGTAATTACTATAATAAGTACATAGTATGTACATGAGTAATATGACTGTACAATAAAGTGCTACCCTTTATTTTGTGTCCTTGTTACAGTGTACTTATACATTTAAGTACTGAGTAATATTAATTAACAACATGTATTTACTATATAGTTAGGGTTAGGGTTAGGGTTTGGATTAGGGTTACTTATAATTATGCAAAAATTATTTTTATTATAATAGTAAGTACACATAACGTGTAACTAAGGCACTTTAAGATAAAGTGTTACCAAATAAAGGGTCTCGCTTTTTATTAGGTGCAGGTATTGTGTAAGTACACAATAAATGCATTGTATAAAATTGTTACTTTAAATCTTAGTACACAGTAGTTTTAAATAATACATAACAACTATGTACTATGTAATCACACTACAGAGGCTACTGTGGCTTCAACATGTTATTTTGGTCACAGCACTGATAGTGCTAAAGTTGTTGTTGCTAAGCTTGTGTTTCTGTTATTTTCACACACATAACTCTGCATTCTTTTAAAAGTCAAATAACAATACATGTGTATATAGTAAATGTACATAAACAAAAAGGTACTGAACAGAAAAGTACAGAATTCTTTCTTTCTTTCTTTCTTTCTTTCTTTCACCTCATCTTATGGACTTAATCTTTACCAAGGATGTTTTTGATGCTGGCCTTAAATTCCACAATAGAAAGCAGCAATTTTTTTTTTTAAATGTCCCATCTGGGTTTTGTTTCATAAATAAATAATTTGTTAAGAAACTTTTCATTTACTCATAAACGGGGGCACATCTAAACACATGCACCCATACTGCTGATCTAATAGCTCTGGATATTTCAGTCTTTAGAAATCACACTGAACAGAATGAAACATTTATAATGCCAAATTAACGTGGTAAACGTGATAAATATTTAATGAATGTCTCACACATAAAAGCATATTTTTCTGTTCTAATGTGTGGTTTGCAATACAACAGTTTTCAAATATCAAATCATGAGTCACAGAATAGATGTGATTGTGGTGTGGTGTGTTTGTCAATCAGCACTGCCTATTGTAAAGGAATGAATTTGGTTTTCATATACATTAGCTTGACGTACTGTAAACTTGTTTTGGTTTTGGTCTGAATGGACCTTTCATCTGTGATTTGTACATCTGGTGTGAATAGGCCTTTAGGTGATGAGAAGTTATCTGGCAGACAGGCTAAGCAAAACTCCTTTTTCTTCTCAGCGCATAAGCTGTTAATTGGGACTTAATCTCAACAAGATAAAAGAAAATGGGGTCAGGCAAAAGTAAAGCCTTGGCAATTTCTCGTTGTTTGTGTTCTAAGTGTTTCAAAGCAAATTACATAGAATTTTCCAAACCTTTTGGCAGCGTATGAGGGAGAGTGTTCCTTCCCCGAACCCAGCATCATTGATTTGACCTGTGTGGGCAAAACAAGAGCGATGTACAGTATTAGTGCCTCCTCTGATCTTCTTGAGGAACTCTTTGCTTGCTCAAATGATGTCCCAGGCTGATTGTTAAGAATATAAATGTGCTGATATTTAAGAAGGCTGACTGTTATTGACCTGTCTTTGGGCATTTTGGACAGGTTTGGGCATTTTGGCATTTTCTCCCTCATCTGGGTTTTGGTGCTTGCACTGTCTTTTTATTTTATAACAAATGAAATAATATAATAAATGTGATAAATCTGTTTATCTAGTGCTCAAAATAAATAAATAAATAAAATGAAAGTGGTCAGTCTGACCTATCTGTTATTACAATTCTCCTGAAATCATATAATACTAATACTTTATAACACTACTGTTCAAAGCTTTGGGGTTTACAATATATATATATATATATATATATATTATTATTTTTTTTATGTTTCTGGAAGAAGTCTTTTATGTTCTTTAAGGCTGCATTTATTGTATCAAAATACAGTCAAAACAGTAATAGTATTAAATATTATTGAAATGTAAAATGTTCCCTATTCTTTAAAATGTAATTTGTTCCTTTGATGGCAGAGTTGATTTTTCAGCAGCCATTACTCTAGTTTCTAGTGCCACATGATCCTTCAGAAATCTCTCTTATATACTGAGTTTCCTTGAAGTTTTAGTTTGTACTTCCTGGTTTTGCCTTTGGTTTCCTTTCTGTTCTTTCTGGTCTTTCTTTGTTTCTTTGTCCACCCTGGCTCTCCCCTCCGTCAGCTCCGCCATGGGCTCCTTCATCATTGGCTCATCCAGGGGCCCTTCCACCACCAGCAAATTTACGTAATTATTCACTAAAAACCTTGACATCTACTCTGCCTCTCTGTTCTACATAAGTAGAAGTGTCAAATTTGAGTTGTGTCTTCTTAATGAATCTAGTTTACAAAACAGGTCTGAAATCACACTGATATGGATCTCAGTGACTTAATAATCATGCAAGGTGCATTACATTCAATACAATACAAACAGAACGGTACATATTATAATCACTCAAAGCTCAAAACATCTATGCCATTTTTACTACATGTATTAATGCAGCAGATTTATTCAGGCTATAAAATGTGCATCTGCATGTCAACAGAGATGGCTGAAAACAAGCAGCATTGCTGTCTGGCTAGGAGTTCACTTTCAGACTGTTTAAGCATGACTGATGTATTCATATCATTTGGACTGGCTGGAAACATCCAGTGTTCCTGATATTCAGTTCTCAGTCAGGCAGAAACCAAACAAACTGCATTTCTGTCTCATTCAGCCTCCAATTTTACTCTGCTGCAGTCAATTCCAAAATGCTAAACTGTGGTGAAAAGAATGAGGCAGGCAGAAGCAAAGCTGCTATTCATGAAGCAGTGTATAAAGGACATCAGAAAAGGTTTGCTTTTTTAGCATTTTAAAGGGAAAACACAATTTTTACTTGTTTAGAATTAATCATGCAAATATTTCACTATATAGAATGATATTGTAAGTCTTAATTTTATGATTAAAGACAATTAGGAGCTAATAGTCAATAACTAGAATCTACTATTGCTTTAAAATATATTGCAACATGTATGCATAACATATTTATTAATTTAGAAGATTATAAAATGTTACCTTTCATTTTGCCAGTGTAAAGATGAAAATATATCCCATGTTGGGATTGCTCCGAGACAAGAGTGTTTCTAGGACACCCCTGCCAGAGATCAAACCTACAACTTGTGTGTTATCAGCCCACATGGAGCAAACCCCTTCCATCATATATCTGCATCCCCCTTGCTGCTTCTCTTCACTGATTCTTCATTTCTCAACACACTCATTCACCCTCATTTATAACCATAATCACATACCCTGAAAGCCTTCCATACAACAAGCTTCCGTGCCTTGTTTAACCAAGTTTAGTTCATATAAGCTGTAATAACAATAAACTTGCCCTCACATGTCTAGGATGCTACCTCCTACACCAATCTTGAGAGCAATCAGTGGTTTACACACACTGTGAAAGGGATTAGTTTGTCTTGAGCCACTGGCAGTTGCTGAGACGATTCCAGCAGTAGGTCCACCATTTCATTGTTGTGGCCTGCAGGCAGCTGAGCATTTAGATTTTCATTAACTTTTAGCCCTTGATGAAGAATTAGAGGACAATACAATGACTAAACTATTTCTAACTATTTTGACTCACTGTAATCAAATTACTTTGACTTTAAAAGCAGAGCATCCAGTTATTTATAAGGTCATCATAAATTTGGTAAGCTATTAAGTTAAGAAAAAGTTTGTTGTTGTTGTTTGTTTGTCCACGCTGGCTCTCCCCTCCGTCAGCGGGGGGGCGGGGGGGTAAGAGATGTGTGTGTACATGTTTTGTGTATGTACAGCCTTGGTGAGCATACTGTGATTATTTTCTTTTCAACAACATAAGCATCGGTATGATGATAATATTTTTGTGAACACAACTTAACCTCATTGTAAAGTGTTTTGTATATGTACGTCTATTTATTTAGAATATGCAGCTTAATGAAAAGCTATTTTCTGCTGAGCAAATGAATGGAAGATAAATTCTTCAAAGCATAAGGCTGAGAAGTGAAAAAATGTAAACAACTGTTTGTATTTGCTACCAATTCAAAGCTAGGATTCCAACAGGGATTCTCCCTTCTGGCTCCACTTCCTTTTGTTGATCCAGATTCTTCAAAAAGCCTAAGAAGAGCCACAGAAAACTAACACACTCAGCATCTGACGTTTTTTCCCACTCTCCTCATGAGTTTATGAAGAAATATCTGCTGCTCTTGGCATCACGTTGTCCTCTGATAAGGTTGCTTTGACGGTGCAATCCCATTTGCACACACTTCATTGACAGAACAAATGATTCCTGATCTAAGTTCCATTCTCTTTCCCAGGCAGTGCAGCTGGGAGAGGCAGGTTTCTAACCATGCAAAACAAAATCAACAATAAGAGCCTTGTACTTCTCAGAGCAACTCTGCAGGAGCCTGGCAATTGCCTGCTATCGCCGTCCCTCTCAAAGCCAAATGAAATGAAATCATTGAAGGGCAACACTAAAATGTCTTGCATCAAGCTATAATGCAAGATATGTCTTCCTTTAATTTGAATGAATACAATCTTTGTCCTCTTCAGGCAAATGTAAATACCTGAGCAGGTAGGTATCTTTTAATATAATCGCTAAAGCCGCCCCTTGATCACTAAGAAGAATAAAATGCAACGGTGAAAGAAACAGTAACATTGGACCACTACAAAGAAACAAAACAGGCTTTCAACACTGTGGGACGCCATCTGGGCACCCATCAAACAGCACTATCTTCCCTATTCATGCCTACTTTTGCTAAACAGAACAAAGGCTTTTTTTAGTGGAAAGAGTAAAGTTGGCCACTCTTCTTTAATTTCCCTATTCACCTTGTAAGGACAATCACATAACATGATTCGAATTTGTTTCATCTGTAACTTTATAAGGGGATGAAAAATGTTTTCAACTTTTCCTGCCCCTGTTGAGATAACAAAATGTATTCCAATTGAGAATAATCTGATTGCCTGCCCTTTTCCCCCTCTTCTCATCTAGTTATCACAGTTAAAACCAATCAAAGGCAAGCTCTGATTAAAGGTTATAATTAGAAACAGCAAAATAACACACCTGCTCAAGGGGAATTGCTGACAGCCCTGGATGTACTGGCACAAGTTGCCATAAGTTTCCTTTCCTTAAGGCAGAATATAAATGGTAGAGAGGCAGCTGGGATGTTGGGGCCCTGATTACCATAGAGTTTATACTCGAGTGATGACCAGGTGATGTTGTCACTGTTGATTACAGTTATTACACAGATAATAACTAAACTAAGTTTGGGGTCAGCAAGTTTTCAATACACCGAAGTCTGGAGTAATGACTGGAGTAATAATATTTCAGAATACTACTTTTTTCCCTAAAGAAAAAAAATCCTAAAAGTTGTTTGATAAAAATAAATTAATGACTAAATTACTCTAGAGGAAATAAATTAAGCTGTTATCAAAATGTAAATTCAAGTCAACAGCCATCAAATACCACAAACTATATATTCATTGATGTAATGCTACTGAAGCTCACATTAAGGCAACTGCGTCCTTAGAGGCTTCTGAGGATATCATTATTTTATGCGTGTTTAGAGGCAACATGATATGCTCATCTGAAATCCCTGTTCCGGTGGGATTTGTTAAATATTCTGTGTGAGCAGAATCTTTGCCTCAAGACATTAATATTTGAGTAATACAAGCAGGAGACATTTTCTTCTGAGACACCTGCTACTAATAAACTGTTCATTTAAGGGGTGGAACATACTTTTTACTCTGTAAAGGTCAGAGATGTCAATGTTTTATTCTTAAGCATGATCTGCAATACTTGGCTCTAAAATTACATTTATCATGTGATGCCTCAAAATATAAATATCATCTGAACCCCAATTCTAGACTATCTCTTTGGAGTTTGTAGATGTATTACTACAGAATGTTAATAATAATAATAATAATAATAATAATAATAATAATTTTAAAGCCATTCAGTTGTTCTTCTCCAAGTCATTTTACAAAAAGCCTAAAGAAAGCTGAGGTGCAGAGGACTGACATAGATCACTGGTACAGAGAGCAAAAGCCAGGTGGCTTGGCACTCTGCAAATAAAGCCAGACAGATGTGTCTGTCAGGAATGCTTGAACTTTCTGAGTAACAGCAGAGAAGTAAACAAAGAAACCTCAAAGAAAAACAGCTTTAAGAAGATATTGAGATGCACTCTTTGCTTGAAATAAAATGATTTGGTTGCATCACCTCTAAATATTAGCTTTAGCTAATATTACTCAAGGCAAAGCATTTTGTTTTTCTTTTCATTATGTCTTATTAGCATAAATGTCAAGCTAAAATGGAAAGCCTGCATATCATAATTAGATTCATAAGTAATAACACAATAACAGCGTAATATCATTAACATATTTTTAGACTTTTAAGTAATTTCTGTTGGGCAGCAAGAATTATTTAACATTTAAAATGCTAAAATCGCTAAAGTCTGTGAAGCTAAAATTCCTCTATAATAATACAAATGCACAAAAGTGTTTGTCACATCAGCAACAGCAGACGGTCTGCTGCAATGGTCATCTCTTTGGAGACATAGAGTAGCCATAAGCCTATTCTCCCCTCATTCCACTTTTTCAATAACATCCTGTCAAAACGAATAAATAATATCCTATTTTCACATCACACCTCATCCATGAGCGTCTGTGTTGCCACATTTGGCAGAATACCCCTGACATCAACATCACACTCATTCTCTCCAAAGGAGCAATCAAAATAACAAATGCAACTCGTCTACCCATGTAGAATTTTTATAGTGCTGCTATTGCTCTTGATTGCATTTGCAAATGGTTTCACTAGCTTCAGTTTCAGGAGCATAATGTTTAAAACGAGATGGAAAAATATCCTGCTGCAAAGCCCCGAATTTTGTTCAATAGAAAGTTTTTTTTTTTTTTCTGCCTTTATTCCAATGACTTCTGATCCACAGAATGCATGTTAAAACATGTTAATCCTTTAAGAAGCTTAATTCATACTATGACATACTAATTTGTGTGACTGGAACCATTTGGGAGAAAAAGTACAATAAACAGAGTGTGCAATAAAAAGAAGTGAGGTGAAGATATTGGATGCTTCAAGACAAGAGGGCTGGACTACACTACTAAGTTAAGTCCATTGGAAGAGACCATGCCGATGGATCCTAGCTCAACCTTAGCTCTGTGAACATGGCTTGTCCATCTTTTTAGAGAGCTGGAGATATTGTACAGTGGAACGAACACAACTTATCTTAATGCATGGCACTTTATGGTGTTACAACAACCATAGCAAACCAAATACATTACAATACAATACTGAAGTCCTAAACAAATGGTAAAACATCATATCTAATAAAATCTTCACAAAATCTGGGACTGTACAATTGACTTAGTGTCTGGAACTTCACCACACAGAGGCTAGATTTGTCCCTAACCTATTTCTCAGTCTGAGGCTATGCAGAAAAGCATCTCCTGAGGATAACAGCAACAGGTTGCTCCAGAGGGATTGTCTCTGTAATGAGTTCATGTCAGTGTTCCACAATGACTCCACAATCAAAGAAATTGTGTCATTAAACCCACTAGCAAATATATATATTGTGTGTGTGTGTGTGTGTGTGTGTGCGTGCGTGCGTGCGTGTGCGTGTGCGTGTGCGTGTACAGTACAGTACAACTAATGTCCATGCTGCAATGGAAAAGTTAAGAGCAGCTTGGGTAACATTTAAACCTCATTCATAGTATGATGAATAGAAGAAATGGAGATTATGAATACTTTTTGTAAAGGAGGCGAGTTAATTTTGCCTCAGTGAATTCCTTGAATACCCACAAACATGCATTTTATGTCAGACAAGTTCTAACTAATTTACTGCAGTGTAAGAAAACTGTGAATTTTGTAGGTCACAGATAAATGTCCTAGTCTACATTATGCTGCTGAAAATATAAAATAGCTTATTGATTTATTAGAAATTTCAGGAGGAGAGAGTTGGGTAAAATGAGAGCAAAGAGAAAAATAAGACCTACAGGGGCTTCTCACTTCTCCCACTTCTGAAAAAAAAAAATTGTGATCGTACGTATGTTTGTGGATCTCATGGTCCTTAGTTAGCTAGCTAGTTAGTCAGTTAGTTAGTAATTTAGTTAGTTTGTTAGTTTGTTTGAAAGCAAATGTGGATTTATTTTTGCCAGTGCCTTGGATTCTGTCCTTACTTTGCTTGGCAAAAGTAAATTGAAAATTATATTTTCTTTTACTTTTCTGTAACAAGTCATCTAACAATTCTGAGTAGCCTGGATAATTTCTGTCATCCTCAGAATTCTCGTACTCAAAAGCTCAAAAGTGTCCTTTTTTTGTTATTTTGCGCTATTGTACATTGTTCAAAATGTCAGTTTTGTTAGTTAAAAAAAACAAAAACGTATTATACACACACAAATCTTAAAAAAAAAAAAAAAAAAACACATTACACCGAAGCTCTTATATTACAATTTGCATCTAGACGGATGTACTGTTATTTCCTCTACAGTCAAAAATGTAGGTGTTATATTAGACAGCAACTTGTCTTTTGAAAATCATATTTCACATGTTACAAAAACAGCATTCTTCCATCTTAGAATCATTGCCAAGCTACGGAACATGTTACCTGTTTCTGATGTAGAAAAGCTAGTTCATGCATTCATGACCTCTAGACTGGACTATTGTAATGCACTGCTACGTGGTTGTCCTGCATCTTCAATACACAAGATACAGGTAGCCCAAAATGCAGCTGCTAGAGTCCTTACCAGGTCAAGAAAATCTCAAATCACCCTAATTTTACAGTCTCTACACTGGCTACCTATTAAATTCCATATCAGTTACAAAATATTACTACTTACTTATAAGGCCCTAAATAGTTTAGCTCCTGTGTACCTAACTAGTCTTCTATCACGCTACAACCCATCACGCTCCCTAAGGTCGCAAAACTCTGGAATTTTGGTAGTACCTAGGGTGGCAAAGTTCACTAAAGGAGGTAGAGCTTTTTCACATTTGGCTCCCAAACTCTGGAATAGCCCTCCTGATAACATTCGGGGTGCAGACACATTCTCTCTGTTTAATTCTAGATTAAAGACACATCTCTTTAGCCAAGCATTCACATAATGCATCTCATAACCATGTACCTCAGTTATATCTGATCAAATGCACATTATCATTCTCTGCTTGGGTTGAACACATCATCTTTAGCTTGGTTGGAACTGCAGCTATGCTAATTGTTCTCTATGTGCTTCTCTGTTTCTGCCACAGGATGGGCATCCCAAAGTAACTAGGAATTACACAAGCTTCAGTCTGGATTCAGCCCTTACAAAGACCTGAGATGACCGAACACCTGAGAAGAGATGATGCCAAACCCTCAGAGGACCTCAGATGATGCCAACCCTGAACCAAATTACAAAACTACCAAATTTTGTAAGCTATAAGTCTGATCTAAACATATAATCATTGCTTGTGTTCACCGTCTGTATTAATTGCATGATTTTTACTGTACATTTCTGCCATATGGACATCACATTGACATAGTCAGCACTGATTAGCTACTACTATATATAATGTAGAAACTTTAATTCTGTCAGGACCACTATCGTCAAAGATGATTGACAATTGCTATGCTTGCTTTTTCTGTGAAGCTGCTTTGAAAGGATTTAAATCGTGAAAAGCGCTATACAAATAAATGTGAATTGAATTGAACTGAATTAATGGACCTGAGCTGACATGGATACTGAACTAACAGCGAAAAATAACAGTGAACAGTTGCATTTTTTATTAACAAATGTTAACAAAGCTTAATAAAATGTAAATGTAACAAATGTATTATTCATTGTTAATGTAAAAATGCATTAGCTAACATCAACTAATGAAATCTTATTGAAAAGCATTACAGCAAAATTATACAAATGTAATCTGCATGAACCAAGCTAGCAATGTACTGTATTGCCGAGTACCGATTAACTTTAAAATGTAGGTAGACCAACATATCACTTTTTCCCTTCTCATAGCTTAAACCTGATTCCCATATACAATAACATCCTGCACACTAACACCCCATACAGTCCAAGCCATAAGTCATTATCTGAAAACACCAAACACCACAGATAGAAAGGCACAAATTGATGAATTCCCCAAATATTTTAGACACTTAAATTTGGTCAGGCATTCTATACAACTTGATCATCTGTTAGTCTTGGCTTTATTTTCAAATGCTAACACACATGCAGAGAGTTGGCATGGTTAGACACCGATCATATGTCTATGGTGACTTGAAAAGAGATTTGCCCACGCTTTTTTGGTTCCAAACTTCTCAACGCTTGTGTCAATCTGCGTCATCCCCACTAGTGTTGCCTCAGCCAGAACTTACCAGTTCGAACCTAATTATGCCATCCCGTCTGTTGTGTTGCATCAAGTTGCCATGTGCCAGGAGCCGAAAACATGCGAGTATGTGTGTTTGTTGACTGAAAATTTGTTTGCTAAATTATTTCTATACTTTAATTTGCTCTGTTTATCTCTTCCAGCTTGTTTCTTTCTGACTCTGTATCTGTCTTTCCTGCCAGTCTGTCTTGTACACGCTCACACAGACCCTGTTTTTGATGTTGCGAGGCCAGTGTGAGCACTCCGTTGGCTGGAGATTGTGCTGGACAATGTTCTGAAAGCAGATTTTTGCCAAGTGTTAATGGAGGTTGAAAAAGAAACAAACAGACTGAAACACATTTATAAACAGTAGATAGATCACAGTTCTGAGAACTAAACAAATAAACCACAGGGGAAGCATGTCTGTAGAAGCATGTCTGTCAGGTGGCAGGAAATGAAGGTGCCGGATCCAAATGAGGTTCTGGGTTTATATCTGTCGATGTCATACTGTTTAACTCTCCGTCCTTATTGAAAATGGAACATTTACATCCCTTTTGAAAGAACAATCATATCCCTAAAATGCATGCAGCACAAATTAAATAGTTATATAGTGGTTATCAATTCAGTCTTTTGTTTTTAGAGAGAATGCCACGAACTGCCTAATGTCAAAGTTCAAGTCACATGTTTTGCTATAATGTCAAAGTGCCGGCAAAATTAAACAGAGAGCAGAGAAATGTCATTTTCATTTCAAATTACAGTATCTGTTTGGCAGCTTATGTGGCTGTTCCGGGAGAACCATGCATAACCCAATAAACAGCAGCCTTTGCAAATTGCATTATACATGAGGGCACACACACACACACTCACACTCCAGCCCCTTGAATCAGAAGAAACCAGAAGTAAAATCCAGTAGTCTTATCAGGAGACAAAGCTAGCAAAGTCTGCTCTCACAAATCACCAAAATTCACTACATTTTAGAATTAAATCCACTGTGTTACTGAAGTATTTTGCCTTTGGATTTACTGCCAAAGATACATTGCAAGAGATGTGAAAAACCCGAGTTGCTCATTCTGTAATACTTTACAGGAGTTTACTTTTTTTTTTTTTTAAGATAATGATCTCTCTTTTGAGAGACAGTAGATATTCAAATAGGATTATGAACTCAGATTTGATCATATGGTTTCAAAAAGAATAGACAGAATGAAGAGTTAAAGTGGAAACAAGTGAGAAAGCCATATTAGAAACACTCTTATTATACGTGGAAAGTTTTGACCTTATGGTTTAACAGGTGGACAGAAAATTATCATATTGGCAAGCACTTAGAGGGAAGAGGTTAGGGTCAGCAACACTAAGTCCCAGTTCAAACAATGTTTAAAATGAATCGCTGTTCTCAAAGTTTCTCACTTTATATACTTCAAATCAAGTTGGTGGGGCAACAAGGTTGGGGGAAAAAGTTATTTTTTCATTTCATCAAAACTTGTTCAGCCTCAGGCCACAGATGCATTGTTCTTATCCTCTTTTGATATCAAAGGAGGGCACAGTAATTTAAGGCAGTTGAGTTTTTGACAGCTCCATCTCAACCAGTCAATAATCATTAATGTCTAACCAAAGTGACAATCCAGCCATACATGACAGGAATAATTTATTTTATAAGGTCTCAATCTCTTTCTCCCTACTCTCTATATCCACTACTTTATGATTCTTTAAAATAAATCTTGACTTTTTTTCTTAACTTAAAGGGATATTTCACCCAAAAAAAAAAAAAATGTCATCATTTACTTACCCTCGTGCCATTCAAAGCCCATGTGATTTTCCAGTGGATCATTCTTTTTATCATGAATGATTATTTTTTCTTACATCTGTTTCTTACACAAAGTTATCGTATTGCTTCAGAAGACTGGAAATTTAGCTCATGCAGATGTATAAACCACCTTTATGATACTTTATAGTGCCTTTTTGAAGCTTGAACAGGTCTGCCCCCATTCATTCTCATGTTTGCGTGAACTATTCATTTAAAAGAGTTATGTATTCAATATGCATAACATACCGTGATGAAAACTAAATTGTCTGTTTATACCCAAAAGTGCAATTAGTTGTTTATATCATATTCCATTATATTTAAAAACAAAGTAGAAAATGTCCCAAATTTTACTTTAATTACCTTTCTGCTTTCTTACAGAACAGCACTAACTACTATCCTTCTTTGACATTCAGCAAACCGCAGCAATTTTCTGGTCACAAAAGCAATTTCATCCAACTTAAGTAAATACCATTTGGAGGTTAAAATGTCAAATAGTTTATGTAAATTTTTACCCCTCATGATTTTCTAAGGAGCTTCCTTCTTAGTGCCTACCTTATATTCTTCTATAATCTACTAAGTGCATTTTTTTTACTATTGTCATTCATTCCTTAAAGGGCCAAAAGCAGATAATAGATGTCTTCCAGTGATATGTCGGGTTGTGGAAGAACAAATTGCTTGTCATTTTCTGTTGTGCTGCATTCACTACCAAAATAAATGAGTACAACTTTTATTGCTAGCCATTACCCAGCTTCAAATGAGAGAAGTAAGAAATATAACTAAAATTTATAGAAGGCTTTAGAAAAGACATCAAAATCCCAAGCAATTGTCGAGTTATCGTCGTGGTTTTGTTCCCTGCTTTGTTATCCAGCTTTGGCCTCAAGGTCACCTGTTTACAAGACAAGAAAATTGTGTTACATAGAGAAGGTCAGCTTTGAACAGGATTACAGGATTAACAACAACATACCATAAACAGCCATCCTTCAACCAATTAACACACACTGCATCTTCTTCTGTAAGCTAAGACCAAAATAATATGTTTTGGCAAAAGACTTTGGTGAATGAATGACTATTCCGTTGCATTTCTATCATGACAGTTCTCGGAAGATTTTAGCATGGTTATGGATATGACAATGTTAATGTATTTGGGCTTTGTCAGAATAGATCTGCTATGCTACTGAATTGCTGCTACTGTTGGTTGTTGCAGTTGATGGAGATTATTGCTGTTGCAGCAAAACATGTACAGGAACTTGCTACTACTATGAATATTTAAGATTGCACAAGGAGCATATATAATACAGGGCTGTACGTTAACTTTTTTTTTCACATAACACTGGTGCTACAGAGGTTGAAAGTTTTGTAGCACAGGCCAAAAAGTTGTAGCACAAGTATAAAACGTCTGTTATCATGTCTGAAAACTACTGTCTTCACGCGTTTCTCTCTCAACTGTTTACTTTCATTTTAGACATAACCAACTGTGTTTATATGTAAACCTTTTTGACAGTATTAGACGCGAAATCAATCAGATGCGTAAGACAACTTAGTCCAATATTCAGGTGCTTTTTGACAGGCTCTCAGTGTGAGCGCACTTCATGAGTACGCGCTCAGAAAAAGCGCATGCAGAACAGCACGTGAATTAAATGTTTAACCGGTATTCCTTTAAAGCAGATGGAAATAATGTAGTTTTGTGATTGCGCATAAGTGCAGTGTCCCGTGAGAGTAACTCTACCACTGAGCTTACACTGATGTGAATGCATGTGGCGTTGTAGATTACATTGAGATGGAGGGAGGCGCCAGAACTACAGCTGATAGAATGTGTGCTGTAGCACGATACAACGATATTTCTTCAAAAGCAGATCGTGGAGACATTTTAATCGTCTGCGATCAAAAATCGTCATATCACACACCCCTAACTACCAAGTATAATCAATCTCACACACACAAACAAGCACAACGAAATCACTTCACACTATTAAGCGGCTGTGTTATGAACATGCAAAACTGTATCGCACACGTGCTACAGTGGTAAATTTATTCATCGCACAGACCAGTTTTTTCGTAGCACGTGCGATATATGTCGCACTGTACAGCCCTGTAATAACCCGTAGCACATCTATACAGATGGAGCTGGGGAAGGTGGAGGGTTTCAGAGGAACTCTCAAAGCGTGCTGCAAAATGCTCTAGTGAATGTTAACGAGTTAGGGCTGTAACGATTCGTTCGTTTTCTCGATGCATCAATTACAAACCCTGATGATGCATATGCACCGATCTTGAAACATGGATTTTTGAATCGTGAATCATTGATTTCGGGCAATAATACTATAATACAAATAAATGTACATACATATATTTATATTTACATTTAGGCATTTAGCAGACACTTTTATCCAAAGCGACTTACAAATGAGGACAATGGAAGCAATTAAAATCAACAAAAGAGCAATGAATGTATTTATTATTATCATATAATAAATAAAAAGAAAACAGATAGAATAGAAAAAAGAATAGAGCAAGCTAGTGTTAGAGGCCTTTTTTGCTTTTGTTAATCAGAAGTCAGAAAGTCAGAATTATAATTGTGTAATAAATAAAAAGAAAACTAATACATAGAATGCTAAAAGATTAGAGAAGCAAGTGTTGAAGTAATTAATTTAGGTAAAGGGGTGCAGAGACAGTGGTGGTTCTGTAGGCAAACATTAATGCCTTGAATTTTATGCGAGCAGCTATAGGTAGCCAGTGCAAACTGATAAACAGAGGTGTGACGTGCATTATTTTCGGCTCGTTAAAAATTAATCTTGCTGCCGCATTCTGGATTAATTGTATAGGTTTGATAGAACTGGCTGGAAGACCTGCCAAGAGAGCATTGCAATAGTCCAGCCTGGACAGAACAAGAGCTTGAACAAGGAGTTGTGAAGCATGTTCCGAAAGAAAGGGCCTGATTTTCTTGATGTTGTATAAAGGAAATCTGCAGGACCGGGCAGTTTTAGCAATGTGGTCTGAGAAAGTCAGCTGATCATCAATCATAACTCCAATGTTTCTGGCTGTTTTTGAAGGAGCTATGGTTGATGTGCCAAGCGGGATGGTGAAATTGTGATGAAACGATGGATTTGATGGAACCTCAAGCAGTTCTGTCTTGGCAAGGTTGAGTTGAAGGTGATGGTCCTTCATCCAGCAAGACATGTCTGTTATACAAGCTGAGATGCGAACAGCTATCATTGGATCATCAGGATGTAATGAGAGGTAGAGTTGAGTGTCATCAGCATACCAGTGATATGAAAAGCCATGTTTCTGAAGAGAAAGGAAAAAATGAAATTGCATCATATGACCCCTTTAAGAAACATTTTTGATAATTTTCAATATTGAAAACAGTTGTGCTGCTTAATTTTTTCTGTGCAAACAATTCTGACATATCTACATTAATAAATGGTACATGCAGTATGAGGTAATGTATATTGTTAGTTCATGAAACTTATTGAATTTACGTATGTTAACAAATTGAACATTATTGTAAAGTGTGACTAATGCCTCCAAGAATACCTTCATAAGCCAGAGATTTGCAGCACCATATGTTCAAATTGTACTGGAAACAATGTTATCATGCTGAGACTCTTAGGACAGCATTGTGTTTGGAATTAATAACTTCCAAATGAATGTCTTGTAAACAAAAGAGCATGTCAGTGAAAAATGGATGGATCTACCGCTCAGACTGCCCATTAAAAGATCAAAAGACATCACTATGCCACTATGGACAGCAATATCACAGCAATTAGCTCCCATTATCCATGTGAAAATGACATTATGCTATTAATTTGCCTTAAGATTAACAGTTATACAGTGAGATCATCTAATGGCTACTTAGATTAGAAGATGCCGAAACCACACACACTCCCCTGACCTTTCGCCCCCTGGAAAGGTCAAGCCATCATAAGTCAGATTTGGATGTACGAAGTGTCATTAGCCTCCACCGGAGTGATCAAGTGTTAAGCACGCTCTCCTTGAAATGCATCAAAATTGCCCCGACCACTGGAGCTTATGATTCAGCTACATGGAGGAACATTTTTCACAGCCCTTGTCAGTGTCAATGGGCAGTGGGGAGGAACCCATCCAGACTCCGCAGGGATGAGCAACACTGACCGACTGCATCAACACTGACACCATGCCTTCTCAACACTGTCTGAAGCCAAACCAATGTAGCAGGATAGGCTTTGGGCTGCCTGTACTAACCAAATGTGATAAGCTCCTTTTTTCGTTTGCTTAAGTTATGGTTAGCCTATTAGTGCCCTCCTTTTGTGTATACTAGGGTAAACTACTATTCAAATGTTTGGGGTTGGTAATGTGTAAATATGTAAATATATAAAGCTGAATTTTTAGCAGTCATTACTCCAGTCTTGAATAACTTTTTTTTTTTTTTTACCATCAGTGGCCCTCCAGGATCCGAATGGTACATAGATATGTGCAATTGTCCAACAATCAGCTTCTGTCACTGAACATTGGCCCTGTCCCAAATGCCACATTTCATGTGCACTTTCAGTCTTGCACACTTGCAATGGCCACCGCGTGCACATGTTGGTTAAGTCCACAAGGCCATACTGTAGGGTGTCCAATTCTTCACTTTAGCTTTCAGAAGGGAGCTCACAAGCACCCCCTTTATGGCCATATGCAAACTCTGTAATCCAGCTACAGTGTCTACTATACAATTAGGTCCATATATATTTGTACACAGGCACGGTTTTTATTATTTTAGCTCTTGAACAAAAACCTATTCAAGTTACAGTTATATAATGAATATGGGCTTCAAATGCACACTCTGAGCTTTAATTTGAGGGTATTCTCATCACAAGTGGAGGAAAGGTTAAGGAATTACAGATCTTTAATATGTACCTCCCCCTTTTACAAGGGACCATAAGTAATTGGACAGTTGACTCAAAAGCCATTTCATGGACAGATGTGGTCTATTCCTTCGTTATTTCTACATAAGTTAAGCAGGTAAAAGGTCTGGAGTTGATTCTAAGTGTGCCATTTGCATTTGGAAGCTGTTGCTGTGAACCCACATCATGCAGCCAAAGGATCTCTCCATGCAGGTGAAACAGACAATTGCTAGGCTTCAATATCAAAACAAATCCATTAGAGAGATAGCAGAAACATCAGGAGTGGCCAAATCAACAGTTTGGTATATTCTGAGAAAAAAAAGAACGCACTGGTGAGCTCAGCAACATAAAAAGGCATGGACGTCCACGGAGGACAACAGTGGTGGATGATTGGAGAATCCTCTCCATGGTAAAGAAAAACCCTTTCACAACATCCAGCCAAGAGAAGAACACTCTCCAGGAGGTAGCTGTGTCACAGTCAAAGTCTATAATCAAGAGAAGACTTCATGAGAGCAATTACAGAGGGTTCACCACAAGGTGCAAACAAGGCCAGATTAGACTTTGCCAAAAAAAAAAAAAACATCTACAAAAGCCTGACCACTTCTGGAAAAGCATTCTTCTATGGAGAAGGCTTGGAACAGCTCATGATCCAAAGCATAAAACATCATCTGTGAAACATGGTGGAGCAGTGTGATGGCATGAGCATGCATGGTTTCCAGTGGCACTGGGTTGCTGGTGTACAGAAGCAGCCGTAAGAATTCTGAAGTGTATAGGGATATACTGTCTGCCCAGATTCAGTCAATTGCAGCGAAGCTGATTGGGCGGCGCTTCATTGTCCAAATGGACAATTACCCAAAACATACAGCAAAAGCAACCCAGGAGTTTTGGGAACTTGTAAAATGTGGAATATTCTGCAATGGCCAAGTCAGTCTCCTGATTTCAACCCAATTGAGCATGAATTTTACTTGCTAAAGACAAAACTAAAGGCAGAAAGACCTACAAACAAATAACAACTGAAGTCAGCTGCAGTAAAGGCCTGGCAAAGCATCACAAAGGAGGAAACCCAATCTCTGGTGATGTATATGAGTTCCAGACTTAATACAATCATTGCCTGCAAAGGATTCACAACAAAATATTAAAAATGAACGTTTTATTTATGATTATATTTATTTGTCCAATTACATTTGAGCTCCTGAAAATGGGGGAATTGTGTATAAAATGGTTGTAATTGCTAAGCTTTTTATGTTATATTTTTGTTCAGCCCCTTGAATTAAAGCTTAAAGTCTTCACTTCAATTTCATCTTGATTGTTTCATTTTAATTCTATTCTGGTGGCATACAGAGCCAAAATTATGCAAATTGTGTCAGTGTCCAAATATATATGGACCTAACTGAACTTGTATACAACCTGCTGTTTTATTTCCTCACCCTGAAAACAGTGTTTTTCTTGTGTGCTTGTACTGGAGCATTTTCACACTTTCAGTCACTCTGCTTCCAGTTGTATTGCTCCTGTTTTGTTTTGCTTTATTTTTCGCTTTTATGCTGAGTCTCATTTGTCTTAGTATTGCTAGCCTGTGGTTTGGTCAATTTACTTGTTTTATTCATTTCATTGGTGGACTTTAGTTTGCTATTTGTACTGCCATTGCATTTAATTTGCCTGTTTGCTCCAACCTGTCATTTAATATTTTTGCAGTTTCTTTTAAAGCTTTTGGCTTGCCTCTTTCAGTTTAGTTTATTTTTTGTTTTTCCTACACTTGTTTTTCATTTTTCACTACACCCATGTGCTTTACCCTAGTTATCCTCTCATCTATATTAGGCTGGCTTTTCATTATAATGTAAACTATATTATGGCACAGTGCAAATGTTGGATATATAATACTCACATAGAGCGATATACACACTTAAATATGAAATCTCAACTGTTTGATTGCTTGTATCGTCGCAAAATGTAAATTAAATTATACCATATAAAACAAATATATTTCAGATATTATGAACATTATAGCATTATAGCATAATGACTTCGGTAAAGCTGCTTTGAAACAATATATTGTGAAAATGTTACACAAATAAATTTGACTCTTGACTATCTAGTACAGTACAGTAGTACAGAAGCTGCACAGTTTTACGATAATATGCATATGCAAAATGTCTGGGTACAAGTTGAGCTACGAACCTTTGGACATAAACCCACTGATAATTCATGAACTAATGATGAAGTGTTATTTGCTTCTCTTAAGATCTACAGTGAACAAGCTGTTCACAGAGGAGACTGCCCAGTGAAAGTGGCAGAACTATACAGTGCGACATAAACATCCTGTTTCATGCTTCGTTCAACCCTCTCCTCTCTTTTATGCCTCACTGGACTATTGTTACCGTTTATTTTGTTCTTCCTATATTTTCAGATTCAGAATAGGCAATTTTATTTTGACAGCAATTTGTATGTAAAGTGAAGCCAGGAGAGCCTCATGCATTCTGATATCTGCCTTCTTGCTGTTTGCTGATGCAGCTTTTATTTCCAGAATAATCCGTGACATCCCCTCTGTGAAATGTGGATCTTTGAGCTTTGAGGGTGTTTTAAACAAAATAGCAAATTTTTCAGAGAAAATACCAGGCATTTTCCAAGGCAAGACTCATTTTCAATTCACTCTTCTCTTGATTCTGTTTCTCTTTAATACAATTGGCAATTTTGAATATGCAATCTTGCAAAGAAAAATGTAATTGCTTCCTAACTTTTGTCACTTCCTCTCTCTTTCCCTTTTCTCTTTTCGTCTAAATGATTTTCATCTGTTATTTATGGTTGTATTAAGCCGAAAGCGTCTGTTGCCTCTGAGAATTTATGATGCATTACTTCAATGGCTGAGGGCAAGCCATTCTGTCTGATGAAACATTACTTCAGATCATCAATTAGAGTTGTGGAGTGGAGCCTGATTTTAATGTCTAGGAAACGATTGGGGCGAAATACAAAAATTGCACATTTAATTATTCAAGACGAATCATTTTATTACGTATATAAACACTAGGAATTACACAGGGCAATAATAAAATAAAAAAATGCATCCGGGTCAGTCATTTATCTAATGCAAAAACAATACAACAAGTGCAATAGATATTAAATATGTAAACGCTAGTTACTGGAAATCTTCTTTTAAATCTTTATTTTCGGTAATGCATGATATAATTTCTAAAACTAGTCCTACTAGAATGCTTCCTCAGTTGTTCACCCTGCCTTTCTCCTCTGACAATACACACACACAGAACTGATTATGATGAATCTGTCATAGGTCAGTTATGAGTCTCTGTGCCAGCTGAACCTTGACTCCTGTACCTTTTTAGCGCTGGCGATCACTCAACCATTTTACAGCTATGGCAGAGCTTAAAATAAAATGGTTTCACCACCTTTTATGTGTTGATTTCATGGATTGGTTAAAAGGCCTGAAGACCTTGAAAGGTCTTGTTATCAACTGGTGAAGCTTCTACTCGACACTTTGTGGTCTTGAACAATTTGTGAGCAGTGCTAAACAAATAATTGTTGCTCTTACTTAATAAAAATTCCTCTGCAGTTCTGCGGTTTCTATGGTGCATATGAAAGTCTTTCCAATCCTCCCCTCTGTGCTCAAAACCGAGCAAGCCTGTAAACATGCATCCTTCAAGAAACTTCCCCAAAGCAATTTATGGTCCATTAATAATTAAGTGACACAAATTAGATGAAGAAATTAGAAAATTTCTTCAATCTTTGACAAAGGATTGCATATAAACAGATGTAAAATTGCTCACACAGAGTTGTTTTCGCTTCCCAGCGAATCAATAATTAATCTTAAAGCTTTATCCTGCTGATACGTCATGTAGAGCTGCAGTTAACAAGTAAACACAGTAAAATGAATGATATATTTTAAAATAATATATTGTGATGTATCAATTATCCTGCTACACTCTTTTAACCATGTTAGTGGATGATAAATAGGAAATATTAATAGGAAAAAACAACTACTACTACTGCTGCTATATATAAAATCATCATCATGTTTTTAAATTACTTCAATTAAGTGCAACAGATAAAATAGCTTACACTACTAAATAATAATAATAATAATAATAATAATAATAATAATAAATTATTTAAACATATATACTAAAAATAAATAGTTATAAATATGTTTAATTACATTGAGAACCATGCAATAAAAAATATATTATAATAGGCCTTTGGTTTTATAGAGTTTGCTTATCCGACAGATTTATTATTTCGTGCACATTAGAAGAAAAAAAAAATTCAAATAAAACCAATTATTATTATTATTATTATTATTATTATTATTATTTTCAACAGTCTGGCTATTAACAGTGATCTTGTGATAGTGTTTTACAACATGGTTATTTCTGGTTCACCAGTAAATTGGATTTGCTGTTATACAAACATTACATCAGCAAAAACGCCAGGCACTAACGCAAGTCAGGGTACTATAATGGGAAAACACACTCTTTCTTTCTCCCCAAAGTATCTAATGCAAGTGTGAGTTGTTCATAGTCATGTTAGGGGTGACCTGGCTGACCCTGGTGAAGATGTGTTCATCTCTCCTCAGAACTGAGCCCTTTCCCCTGATTTACTAAAGTGTCTGAGGTTTGAGTTTAGACTCGTTTCACTAGGGACTGGAGGAGGCAGATTTACATTCACTCTCAAATTATTGTTTGGACTTGCAGAACATATACATATATACATATACATATATCCGAGGAAAAGCTAACACTCTGCAGCTTTATTTCTGCATCACAGTTAGGATGGTAAGCTATTTGTTTTTGGATGAGCATAAGTCTGACAGCTAATTATTTCTGTGGACTGGTGTTTGTTTCAGAGATGCAGCATCTCAACAGTAAGTGCTATCCAATACAGATACAGTATATGGGGCTTTAATGGTACATTTGAGAAGGATACTTAAAGGTGCCAAGAGGCTCTGCTGTAAGAGCCTTGCATCCCCTACAGGAAGGCTATGGCTCAAATCAAATCAGGGAACCTTCAATGACCACTATCATTGTGCCCTTGAACAAGGCAATTTAGCACATGCTCCAGGGGCTTCCAACTATATATGACAGTCTCTGTGTTGTAATGCCTCTCTTCTCACTCTTATAGTTACAGAAAAAAAATAATGCCTTTATCCGAAAACAAACAAACAAACAAACAAAGTGAACAGTGGAGAATGACGAGTATTGTAAAAAATTAATAATAATAAAAATAAATAAATAAATGTAAAAGACACACTTTATTTGCAATAACACATCAGTAGACAGAGACCACATACATGCACAAATTTATTTGGCTCCATACCATACAAAACAATCCCTCTCTCCGAATTTACAACCAGCTAACCACAGCAAAATAATGATTCCCCTATAAAATGTTCATGTGCTTTTCACTTCCAACCCAGCATTTTTTATTTGTACACTGAGTTATTTAACTATTTATTTATTTTTAGGAACTGTGAAATTGCATGAGCCGAGATGCCTGCTTGCCATTTTTGTGCACAGTTCACCAATTCTTCTACCCCCATTTCTGCTATGCTGCAGTTCTGGATGCATGTGCCATGTTTTGTTCTCAATAATACATGTGGTTTCTATTCAATGCATTGCATTCTGAGGTCCCATTGAAAAAGCACTCTGGGGGTAAGTGGGTATGAAGCAGAGGTTGTAGGGTAGTTTAGCTATTTTGGGTTAGTCATGGGTTAGTTCATAGATGTTGTTTATTTTTAAAGTTGGTTTTGAAGATGTGATAAATCTAAAGTAGCGACACTTTTTCTGTATTGTGATATACACTGTAAGAAAAAAATCTGTAGAAAAACTTTTATACCCCTAATATGCACAGATAAATTGCTCACAATAATATAATGAACATTCATTTAGAAAATAGGCTATTTCTTTGTTTCTAAAGAAATATAATATATGTAAAAACAGTAAAAGTTGCATGGAAGTAAGTACATGCTATTCCAAATGTAAACAATTAATAATTTACTCATAATTAGGTAAAAAAAGAAGAAGAAAAAAAGAAAGCCAAACAAGTCATGCATAACTGAAACAAGCCTTATTATCCTTTATTTACAATCTACTAAGATACTCCAGAAAGAGAGTTTAAACATAATACAATATGCAAAATAAAAGCCTATATTTTCTGCCCCTTTTTCAACTGCTGAGTGTAATTTTTTGTGATATAAATCTATATAAAGACGACAATATCAGTCAAAATAAGCCAGATTTTTGTTCGAATATTTTTGTTCATTGTTCAGTTCAAAAACACAGATTCCTTCATAAATTAAACAGATTCACACGGTCCATATCTAGACTAGAGGCAGTTTGACCATTTTATTATATTACTCGATTTTAAGTATTATATACTTTATTCCAATTATTTCATTTCATTATTATTATTTAAATGATATATTTTTTGACATTTAAGTGGAAAGCAAATCTGATTTTAAATTGCTTTATTTTAACATGCATCAAACAACACTAGCTCAGTGGTTTAAAAAAGGCAGAACTGACATCATAAAAGATTGCACACAGGCAATATCAAAGAAAATAGCTATTAATAACAAAGAAATAGCTATTGCTACTTCGTGTGCAATATGTGTTCATGTGCATGTGCTCTTATGCGGAGACTCCCTGTAGGTCATCTAAGATGCTCCTGATAATATATAAATATATATATATATATTGTAAATATCCCATAAAGAAGCTATAATGAGACAGAAGCTATATCCATCATTGTGTGTTTTCAAATCATCCTCAGCAACATTCAGACAAATTCAGATCTATACTTAAACATTCCAAATAGTAGATAATTCATACAGTACAATGTGGAATTCATAATTGGACAAAAAGTGTGCACTTGAAATACATTTCCTACTACAGAGGTCCCCTCATATTCTTTGTAACCAAGGATACTGTAACCAAACAAAAAGTAATATATGGAGCCCAGGCATGAACAGAATCAATTAAAAGGCACTTCACGGTACTTGTCTTCTTGGCCACAAACTCACAGATCACACCAAGGACGGTAACTATAATAACGATAAATGCAAAGTTGTAGTGAATAGTGAAATCAATACTGCTATAGTTGCAGTATACTGTAGGTGTTGACACAGAGGAACGTTATTGTTGGACAACTGGATTTATTGATTAAATTTAACTATTTGACATACAAGACAATGCATACATTTATAAGGATCTTTTTCCATTAACTTTTTAAAGGTTAATCATCCCTTAATCATTTTAAAGGGACAAATATTCCTTCGTAGTGGAAAACGTCTCCAGGTTACGCATGTAACCATGGTTCCCCGAGGGAACGGTACACGGCATCGGAAAACGCTATGGGAATGCCTTCAGCATGACCACGCTTTGAATCACGTGTAATCAGTCCAATGGATGGGCGAGCCGGGAGGAGCCGGGAGTGGCATGCATATCGAGTTCATAGAACCTTAAAAAGGTGAGAGCCGTGGACCAACCCGCAGCGTTACAAATGTCCTGCATAGAGGCACCCGACAGGAAGGCCTTGGAGGCCGCCACGCTTCGGGTGGAGTGAGCCTTGACCCCCAAGTGCGAGGGGAGGCCAGAGGACTCGTAAGTGAGGGAAATGGCATCCACAATCCACCGACTGAGGGTCTGTTTAGAGGCAGGAAGACCCTTCTTAGGGGGACCATGGAAAACTAGCAACTGGTCCGATTTCCTCCACAGGGCAGCTCTGTGAACGTATGTGTGACACATACAATTAAGCTTCTGCTGGTCAGGCTCCCGAAAGGGAGGAGGACAGAAGGCCTGGAGTACAACAGGCCGTGGTGCAGACGAAGGGACCTTAGGGACGTACCCCGGCCTGGGGTACAAAATTGCTTTGGCCAATCCAGCACAAAGTCTTAGAAAGAGGGGGCCGCGGAGAGGGCCTGAAGGTCACCAACTCTCTTGATAGAAAAAATAACAAGAAGGAAGGTAGACTTTATAAAGAGGAAACAATCAGAAATCTCTTCAATGGGCTCGAAAGGAGGCTTACAGAGAGATTCTAGCACCACAGCCAGGTCCCACAGGGGGACACGCGATCATACTGGAGGCCTCAGTGCACTGCGGAGGAAACGTGTAACTAGGGGGTTCTTGCCCACGGACTGACCTCCGAGAGGGGCGTGGTAGGCCGCTATGGCCGCCACGTAGACCTTCAGGGTGGAGTGGGTCAACTCTGCGGAGAATCTGGCCTGCAGGAACTCCAGAACTGGACCGACCAGGCAGTTAACTGGGTCGAGCTGGCGGTCTCCGCACCAAGAAGTGAAAAGCTTCCACTTCAAGGCGTACAGTTTCCTCGTAGAGGGAGCTCTGGACTGGAGGATGGTCTCCACAACCTCAGTTGAGAGACCGGAAGCTATGAGCTGCACCCCCTCGGGGGCCACACCCACAGCTTCCACAACTTCGGGTGGGGGTGGATGATAGTGCCCCCCACCTGGAGAGGAGATCCCTCCTTACGGGAATCTCCCATGGAGAGCTGTCGAGAAGGGAAATCAGGTCCGAGAACCATACTTGGCCCAGCCAGAACGGGGCTACTAGCAGTAGATGGGAAAGGCGTTCAGACAAAGCCTCGGCCAAGTCGTACCATGGCATCCAGTCCGAGAGGAGTTGGATGAGTCAGAGAGAACCAGAGGGGACAGTGTGATGTCTCCTGAGTTGCAAACAGGTCCACCTGAGCCTGTCCAAACAGTCTCCAAATCTGACCCACCACATCTGGGTGGAATCTCCATTCCCCGGGCCTCGGCCCGTGCCTCGACAAGATGACTGCTCCCTGATTGAGATGCCCAGGGATGTGTACTGCTTTCAGCGGGAGGAGTTTCCCTTGGGCCCACACAAGGATCTGGTGCACCAGCCTGTAAAGGGGGCGCAAACACAGACCTCCCTGGTGGTTGATGTAAGAGACCACTGCTGTGTCGTCAGTGCGCACCAACACATGGTGGCCTCTTAGGTTTGGGAGGAAATATTTCAGTGCTTGAAACACGGCCAACATCTCCAGGCAGTTGATGTGCCACGAGAGATGGCGACCGCTCCACAGACCGCGGGCAGGGTGGCCACTCATGACCGCACCCCAACAGGTGAGGGACGTGTCCGTCGTTAGCGTTACATGATGACAAGGAGTTCCCAGCACCGGACCCTGAGACAAGAACCAAGGTTTCCTCCACATGTCTAAGGCACAAATGCATCGCCGCATGATCTTGAGCATGTGAAGTGGATTTCCCATCGGGGAAAACCCCTTGGTCTTGAGCCACCTCTGTAGGAGTCTCATGTACAGCAGGTCAAAAGGTATCACGTTGGACGCAGCTGCCATCAGACCCAACAGTCTTTGAAACTGCTTGACAGTGAGTGACCGGCCTTCTCTTACTCTCGCGACTGGAGTGAGGAACGACTCGATCCTGTTGAAATGAGGCGGAGGAGAGCCAAATAGACACATTTGGCAGAAGTTTCCATGCTGCCAAATAGTCTACTAAGGGAATCAGTCTCTCGAGACTGACCTCTGGTGTACTTAGAGCTGCTAGCTTGGTGCCCTGAAGCAGATGACTGGCAAGGAACGGCCGATCTAGCTGCTCTAGAGACCTCTGATGTGGTAGCGAGCCTCCCAGTACCGCTACATTTCCAGGCGGAGACTGAGAGAACCGCTCGCCAGAGACTGCTGCGCCCTGAAGTACCGTGGGTGGCAGGATTGGCAGACCGATCTCCTGAGGGCACTGAGGAGAGAAAGGCACCGTATGATGAGGTGTACACCGCTCTTCCCCAGAGTGGCCTGCCACAAGCGTCAGGACTTCTTGGCCGAGGACTTCTTAGTCTGAAGGACGGTCCGCAGATCCGGCTTCGACTTCGAAGTCCCCGACCTAGAGCTCCACTGCTCTCAGTCCCGCTGCGGAGGAGCACGAGAGGCGATGCTCTGTTTATGTTGTTCCCAGTATGAGGAGTCGGTACACGAGTCAAGCTAGAGAGCGGTGAGGGAGGAACCGCTGGAACGCCGCCGCTTGTTTACGTGCCTCCTGGAACCTGTCGACAACTGAGTTGACAGCGTCACCAAACAGGCCAGAAGGCGCAAGTAGGGCATCCATGAGGAAGACCCTATCCTTCTCTATGATCTCGGACAGGATCAACCACAAATGCCTCTCAGCTGCCACCATGGCTGCCATAGACCTGCCGATGGCACGGGTGGTCTCTTTGGTGGTGCGGAGAGACAAATCAGCGGTTCTGCAGAGTTAGGTGATATCCTCCGACTTAATCTCCTCACCCTCATCTAGATCCTTCAGCAAGTCAGCTTGGTACGCTTGTAACACTGCCATAGTGTGCAAACACGCACCAGCCTGACCCGCTGCCGTGTACCCTTTGCCCACCAAGCTAGATGTAGTATGCAACGGCTTGGAGGGCAGTGCCGGGGCTTTCAGGGACAATGCCAAACCGGACGACAGATAGCTTGCAAGCGTCTGTTCGACCCGAGGCATCGCCCTATAACCGCTCTCATTCAGCCCCACCACGTTTGCATAGTGGCTGGACGCGGGGCTGAAGATGCGGGACGAGTAAGGCTTCGACCACGATCTCGACACCTCAGCGTGGAGATCGGGAAAAAATGGCAAGCCCCGGCATGGACGTAGCGGCTTAGTATGCAGAAAGCGTTCATCCAGTTTACTTTTCTGCAGTTCAGCCTGTTTCTCGTTGGGCCATTCGATGTTTAACTTAACAACAGCACGAGTTACTGCCTCCAACAGCTCTTCATACTGGGGAGACAGGAGGGGTGAGTCCCCTGCCTCAGCGACAGCCTCCACATCGAGCTCCTCGGAGGAAGAGAGGCGGAGTGTTGAGCCCTCTCCCCGGGGGGAAGAAACCACGGTGCGGGCTTCTGATCCCTGAGAGGGGGCGCTGGATCTGGTGGGTGAGGAAGAAGATAGGGACTTACCAGTCTCCATTCCCTTCACCAGATCCATCTACAAACCTCACGACCGCAATCGACGTGCTGCCTCGGCAGACGTGGGACCAGAGCCACAGGGAACGCTGGTGAAGGCTCCCTCCTCAAAGAGAGCCTTCCGGGAGCTAAGCATTCGCAGCGAGAAGCACTCGCAGTGCGGACAGTCAGCCCCCTTGAGAGCTGACTCAGCATACTTCGCTCCCATACAAACCACGCATAAACTATGTGTATCCCCGTCCGTGATGTAGTGAGGACAGGGAGGATCACACAGTCTATAGCGGTGTTTGCTTTTGCCCTTATGTCTGGTTTTCTGACTAGCTTTTGGCATGATAATGAGTGCTTTGGACAGACAACAATAAATAAGACTGACATACACAGAGCGCTTGCTGAATGACAGAAGCTGCCGCTGTATCCACCGCACGTGCTTTTAAGCTTCCTGGTCTCTACGTCACCCCGCCCGTGATGTCTCACCCATCCATTGGACTGATTACACACGTGATTCAGAGCGTGATCACGCTGAAGGTGTTCCCATAGCTTTTTCTGACGCAGCTTGAGTTCCTGAAGGGGAACTTAATTTCTGTGACTGCTGTGAACCACTGTGCAGAATATAAAATGCTTTAAAGTCAGCTGACCATGACAGGCCTAAACCAGCCAAGAAACCAGCATAAAAACACACTCAGCAAAATGCTTTCTCATTATCGTTATCAATATATTATTGTTACCACACTGTAAAAAATTACTGTGAATTTAATGGTAAAAGACTGTAAATATGCTACAATAAAAGCCTGTTAAATGGTTAAGGGTAAGTTCCCCTACTATATACTGTGAACAACTGTATTGGACATTACATGTAATTTTATGGTAGTATACAGTTTTTGGAAGTGAAAAAGAATGTATAATTTACAGTGAATAACCGCAATTTGACATTCCCAGAATTCCCTGCATTACATTTCAAATTTGATGTTTTTTTTTGTTTAAATAACTCTGTTTCTTCTTATTTATTTATGTTTCTTATCAGTTGTGCACATTAGGGTTATATGTTACATCTAATATTGTTAAAGTAATGTTTATTGCATTATTTCAGTTTCATATGTGTTACCATGATGGTGTTTAGTGTTTGTGTGACGAATGACACTGTGCACCTTCTATAGCCTATATGTTCATATTTAAAAACTGCTTGTGATGGGCATTGGTTCATCATGTGACTTTCTCATCACCACCTGCTTTTGGTGGTTATCAGTGTATTACAAAGGTACAAAACAGATTTTAGTCCTTCAATAGGTTGGTATATTAACATTATATCAGTTAATGAAATTACGGTATTTAAATGTAAATTTAAGTTAAATTCGTCAAACCTAAAATGCTGCTACCATATTTTTACAGTAAAATTTTGGCAACCTCAGCTGCCATTTTTATCGTAAATTTTACAGTGTACTTTTGTCAATATAGCACACTCCAAGTTCACAATCCCCAGAGGGGCATGAGAGATTGCAAGGGGGGTGCAGGAATTCATATGTCTTGAGGTCAAACAAGAAGGCAAAAAAACATTGCTTTCTATTAATGAATATACACTGTAAAAAATGACCGTGAATTTTATGGTAAAAGACTGTAAAAATGTTACAGTAAAAACCTGTTAAATGGTTAATGGTAAATTCCCCTACTATATACGGTGAAAAACTGTATTGGACATTACATGTATTGGACATTAATTTTACGGTAGTATACCGTTTTTGGAAGAGAAAAAGACTGTATAATTTACAGTGAATAACCGTATATTGACATTCCCAGAATTCCCTGCATTACATTTCAAATGTGATGTTTTTTTGTTGAAATAACTCTTTATTCTTAGTTTTTTCCTATCAGTTTTGTATATTAGGTTTGTGTGTTACACCTAATGTTGTTAAATGAATGTTTATTGCATTATTTCAGTTTCATGTGTGTTACCATGATGGTGTTTAATGTTATACATTCTATATATGTTATTATTTAAAAGCTGCTTGTGATGGGCTTTGGTTCATCATGTGACTTTCTCATCACCACCTGCATTGGGTGGTTATCAGTGTATTACAAAGGTACAAAACAGATTTCAGTACTTCAATGAGGTTGCTGTATTAACATCATATCAGTTAATGAAATTACGGTATTTAACTGTAAATTTATATTAAAACCGTCAAGCCTAAAACGTTGCTACCGTATTTTTTACGGTAAAATTCCGGCAACCACAGCTGCCGTTTTTTTACCATAAATTTTACGGATTTTTTTTTACAGTGTAGATGCAAAAAAACTTTGGTTTATAGAAAGCTCCAAACAATCAGCAACTGATCAGAAACTAGCTGATAATCACTTTCATTTTCAATACGTGGTCCCTCAACTTGTCGATCACACTGTTATGAAGCAGAAGACATGAATGTGAATGGCGGTGAGGTGAATATGAAAAACTCAGTGGCAGAATAGGTGTCAGAGTCTCCACCAAGTAAAATAATAATGCTGTTACAAGTGTAATTCAAAGCACTTCAATCGGCATGAACAATAGCTTCTCTTCAGTCTGCATACTGAACATTTTCACTTTATTTAAGCTCCAAGTGAAGGGGTCATGGAAATTCTTATATGTAGCAGTGTTGGTCAGATGCTACTAAAACTAAGTATGTAGTTTGACAGTAGCTTGACAGTATAACTTTTCCAGTAAAGAGACAAATTTAGTAGAATGTAGTGTGACCAAACGCTACATTGATGTACTTAATGTCACATTATACTGCACACAGCTTTACAGCTAAACGAACTGAGGCAATAACCAAACACGCTCGCATACTGTACAGTGACCTCTCTCTCTCTCTCTCTCTCTCTCTCTCTCTCTCTCTCTCCCTCTCCCCCACTCAAAAATATATATATATATATATATATGTGTGTGTAGTTCTTCTAAATAAGTGATTCAAAAGCATAGCAAACGCTCCAATACAATGCGCAATATTTTACATTTCACTACCAAATTTTATGTAATACCTGATTTAAAATAAACTGGAACTAATTGTTCACATTATTGATTACCCAGCAAAGCAAACAGCTGCCACTTTTAATATTATGTGCTTTTTTAAGCTCAGAATAAAAGCAGATGTTTCTAGAAGATTCCACAGCTTTAGCGTGCATTTCAAAGCTAATAATTCACAAAACAGAAAGAGAGGTGCTATCAAATAAATTAGAAATAAAGTTGTGGAATGGTACAAGTCAGCAGATGGGTGTAGAAACATTTCAAAGGCTTTAGGTATCCCATGGATCCTCCCTCCAAGCTGGATGAGAGAGAAAGGAGACTAATCACATCTACCAACATGCTACAGGTTGTCAACAGGAAAGAAGCTAGTCACACTACAATCTAATGGCAAATACAGCTTGCTTCATAAGAAATCTTAAAAATAGTCAGCCACAGTAATTAGATCTTTCTTGGTCACTTCATGTATTTTTCATGTTTTTATATAATGTAAATAAAGTATATGACACATTTGAGATATGATCCCTCAACCCTCCTCAAGAGGTGACTTGAAACCCATAAAAAAATATAATACGTAAATAATTTTGTTGTTCAGGTCACATGCATAAAATGCTCTCTCTCTCTCTCTCTCTCTCTCTCTTTCAACTACTGGCGCGAAGTCCACTACTTGGGACTACTTTTTCGTGGGAGATCCACTTATTAAATTTACCACAGATGATATGAATTAAATGTTTTGAGTTTTAAATTCGATACACTCTACTACCTCAAACAAAACATCAGTGATTAGGAAAACTGCTTTTATACTGTGTGCCCTACACGTTATCTGTTTGTTTCATAAAGAGGAATATTGTACAAAATAATTACAAAATCAAATAATAATAACAAGAACAAGAACAATAAAGTAGCAAGTACAAAAAGCAAATAGAAATGTTTTGCTGTCTTGGCCATTTCTAGAATCTTTAACATGTTCTTGTATAATTGGGTTGAATTTGGCAAGCATCTCTGTCTCCAAAAGTTACCATTGATTTATTCATATAGATTATCTGTTGCATGCATCTCAAAATGTTATTTGTATGTATATTGTTTCCAGTATTCTTTTGGTTTTTATACGTTTTGCTATTTGTGATAAGATCGCAGGATGTTTTCTGTTGTTCAGCTCCACAGCTAAATGTCACCTATCAGCATAGGAATCAGTTTGGACTGACTTTTACAATTGATCAATTTGTGACAAAAATGGCAAATGCCATATTTACCTGCTTAATGTTAAGGTTTAGATTTAATTTTAGTTTTAGATTGCCAAATTTATCGGGTTAAAAACATGCCTTGAGAGTGCTCGCTGGGAATCAAGTATGCAAATAAAGGGTAACACTTTAGAATAGGGGTCCAGAATAATGCATTAGTTAAGCATTTTTTAAATATGACAATTTATATTAATTTAATTTTTTATATAATTTTATATAATATTTTATATTTATATAAATGCACTTAAGATGTATTATATGCACGTGTAGCCTTTATGGTAATTTATACTAAATTTATTTACAGAAGCCGGCTATATGTAATCAAACCTCAAACTTCTCTCACATGTTTACTATACCAGGATTTAGAACCACTGGTACATCATCATTATGGTGTTTACTGAAACTTTCAGTGACAAGTCAATATTGTCTTTATTGGTAAGTCACTGAATTCTGGAACAAAACATCTAGCCTACTGTGTGTCTGTCACGTCCCATGAACAGTCTTGTATTTTGTTCCTCATGTTCTCTCCTTGACCCAGTTTATCCCGTGTTTGTGCCCATTTTCAGTTTTCCTGTTCCTGTTCCCGTTTGAGTTTCATTTGTTTCAGCTGTGTCCTATTAATCTCCTTGTTTAGTTCCAGGTGTTCCCCATTTAGTTCCTGTATTTAAGCCCTGTGTTTTCCTGAGTCCTGCGTTCAGTCTCAAATGTCTAACCTGTGTGCTACGTGTGTTTTCCCTGTGATTTAGGTCTCATTAAAGAGTATTACTGTTCTGGATCTCCTTCGTCTCTGTGCTCCTTCATCTCCTCACAGTAGTGCACCGTGACAGAAGACTGAACCTTATACAAGATGTCAGAGGCTGAGGACAGGCTGTAGTGTTTGCGGCAGGCTGGTCGGAGGTTGGAGAGATATGTGGAGCAATTCTTTGAGCTCTCCAACCAGGTGAGCTGGCACGACGCCACTCTTGGTGCATGTTTCCAGCTGGGGCTGGACGATGATGCGATCTCCCCATGTGTTATTTTCCCCTGATCGAGCTGATTGATGTCGTCCTTTATTTAAATGGTTCCGATTTCCAAGTGGAAGAAGTAAAGTATAATTTAAAGTCTCCTCATCCAGCCCCCTCTGGAAAACGCTGTGTCTCCCCCAGCTCACCCCACGCCAAGAACCCCCACATACCTCACCAACAGCTCCGACTACCTGCCCAAACCAAGTTACCCTTGAGTTCTCCGAAGCTCCTCCCTGGTCCTCAGCCCAGAGCCGCCGGCCGCTCCAAAGTCAAGCCCGCCGGCCGTTGCACTCTCAAGCCCGCCGGCCGTCCCAAAGTCAAGATCGCCGGCCGCTCCGAAGTCAAGCCCGCCGGCCGCTGCTCTCTCAACCCCGCCGGCCGCTCCGAAGTCAAGCCCGCCTGCCACTGCTCTCTCAAGCCCGCCAGCTGCTCCAAAGTCAAGCCCGCTGGCCGCCCAGCAGTGAAGCCCAGAGAAACGGGCGCAAGCTCATGTCCCCGAACTCCTGGATATGGTGCTTCCTCCTGAGTTCTTGGCCCCTATCCTCTCTCCTGAGCCCGCTCCAGGGCATGAGAGGCCGGGCCGAGGGCTGAGGCCAGGCCCACTGAACTGTCTGCTCCGCCATGGCCCCCTGAACCGTCTGCTCCGCCATGGCTCCCCGAGCTGCCTGCTCCACCATGGACTCCTGAGCTCCCTGATCCGCCATGGTCCCCTGAACTGCCTGACCTGCTCCCCGGTGGAATTGTTACGGCGCGGGACGCGCCTTCCGGGAGGGGGGGAGTAATGGCACGCCCATGTACAGTCTTGTGTTTTGTTCCTCATGTTCTCTCCTTGACCCAGTTTCTCCCGTGTTTGTGCCCATTTTTGGTTTTCCTGTTCCCGTTTGAGTTCCATTTGAAAGTGAAAGTGAAAGTGATGTTACTTGTGGCCAAGTATGGTTACCCATACTAGGAATTAGTGCTCTGCATTTAACCCATCCTAAGTGCACACACACAGCAGTGAACACACACACCGTGAACACACACCCGGAGCAGTGGGCAGCCATTTATGCTGCGGCGCCCGGGGAGCAGTTGGGGGTTCGGTGCCTTGCTCAAGAGCACCTCAGTCGTGGTATTGAAGGTGGAAGAGAGCGCTGCACATTCACTCCCCCCACGTACAATTCCTGCCGGACCAGAGACTCGAACTCGCAACCTTTGGGTTACGAGTCCGACTCCCTAACCATTAGGCCACGACTTCCCCCCAGGTGTTCCCCATTTAGTTCCTGTATTTAAGCACTGTGTTTTCCTGAGTCCTGCGTTCAGTCTCAAATGTCTACCCTGATTTCCCTGTGATTTTGGTCTCATTAAAGAGTATTACTGTTCTGGATCTCCTTTGTCTCCTCACAGTAGTGCACCGTGACAGTGTCTCTGTGAGACTTATCGGCAGATTTTGTTCGGGCTTCGTTTTGAATTTTTCATTGGCAGGGCCAGAACAGACAAAGTAACTGGCAATATAACATGTTGCTCAATATTAACCTCCTGTTTATTGAAATGTTTTTTGAAAAAAAAAAACATATCATTATGCGGCCTCACCCCTACAGTTGTTGTGATACTGCTTAAATTGCAAACGTATTTAACAATCTAACAGAAAAATTTAATTAGCCTACAACAAAACCAAACCTTCGCTTAATTTAGTGGTTTGGAACAGAACTGAAACCTTCATAATACTTTTAGCTGCAGTGGGACATAACACACACAAACACATTGCAGTCATAATGCTTGTGTGTGCGTTGGCAGTGAAAACAAAAAAGTCAAGACAATAAATACACTGAACAAAATTATAAACGCAACACTTTTGTTTTTGCCCCCGTTTTTCATGAGCTGAACTCAAAGATCTAAGACTTTTTCTATGTACACAAAAGGCCTATTTCTCCGAAATATTGTTCACAAATCTGTCTAAATCTGTGTTAGTGAGCACTTCTCCTTTGCCGAGATAATCCATCAACCTCACAGGTGTGGCATATCAAGACGCTGATTAGACAGCATGATTATTGCAAAGGTGTGCCTTAGGCTGGCCACAATAAAAGGCCACTCTAAAATGTGCAGTTTTATCACACAGCACAATGCCACAGATGTCACAAGTTTTGAGGGAGCGTGCAATTGGCATACTGACTGCAGGAATGTCCACCAGAGCTGTTGCCCGTAAATTGAATGTTCATTTATCTACCATAAGCCTTAGAGTGTATGCGAAGGAGATGTGTTGCACTGCGTGAGGCAAATGGTGGTCACACCTGATACTGACTGGTTTTCGGACCCCCCTGGACCCCCCCATACAGTAAAACTGCACATTTTAGAGTGGCCTTTTATTGTGGGCAGCCTAAGGCACACCTGTGCAATAATCATTCTGTCTAATCAGCATCTTGATATGCCTCACCTGTGAGGTGGATGGATTATCTTGGCAAAGGAGAAGTGCTCACTAACACAGATTTAGACAGATTTGTGAACAATATTTGAGAGAAATTGGCCTTTTGTGTACATAGAAAAAGTCTTAGATCTTTGAGTTCAGCTCATGAAAAATGGGGGCAAAAACAAAAGTGTTGTGTTTATAATTTTGTTCAGTGTATAAAGCATAGGCCTACCTCAGTGACATGAGCTGCAGTTGTCCTGTTTACAGTTCTGCTTTTCCTCTCTGGATCTCCACTCACAGGCAAACTCTGTTGGTTTCCTTTAGACCGGTGGTTTTCAAACTGGGGTATGCGTACCCCTGGGGGTATGTGAGATGACGGAGGGGGTACGCGAACAAAATTCAGAGTTTTGGCATTCATTTAATTCTACCCCAACTTAAAGCTGCAGTCCGTAACTTTTTTTGGTTAAAAATGATCTGAAATCAATATTTGAGCAAGTACATAACCAGCCAGTGTTCAAAACTATCGCCTTACTTTAGCCCGATTCACAACGGTTATCTTATAATGTTTTCTAATTTGAGTAGTACGGGTAGGTTTTCACGGGAAATTCGAGCATGTGCTCTTTTTTCTCATTTCATTACATTTCAAGCTTTTCTCAAAATAGAATAAAATACACAAAGGTTTATAACTAGTTAAGTGGGCAATTCAGACTTTCTTTTCAGTTAGTTGGCAGTAGTGGCACTAAAAGTAACAAACCTACATTTCTTTTATAAGTAGTGGGTAGCGTTATGAAATTCTGCATTTTACATTCAGTTACATTTATTACATTTCTGCATTCAGTTACATTTATTTTGACATCTTGATATTTCAGCAATAAAGACATTGGTTGTTTATTAGAACAAGTGATGTCCGATTCTACAATGAATGACTCTTTTGAATCAGTTCGTTTAAAGGGGTCCTATTATGCTTTTTCACTTTTTAAATTTTAGTCAGTGTGTAGTGTGTATGTTTGGGCATAAAAAATATCTTAAAATTTACAAATCTCAAAGTCCACTCCACAGGGAGATATTTCGTTTTTTTAAAATCCCTTTTCAAGAACTACAATGAACGGCTCGTTTGGACTACAGCGTTTGTTTTCCGGGATTTGTGATATCACAAAGTGGCCCATTAGAATATCATTAAAATAATCCCCGCCTACGGGAATTCGAATGGTTGGGGGGTGGGGAGGGGCGAGATCATGGTTAGAACGCTTGGTTGAGTGCATCAGACAAGATGACGATGAAGAAGAAGTGCCGCTGTAGCCTCAAGTTTTCGCAAGTTATTACACATGCGCCTGGATAATTATGTACTGTATTTAAATATGTATGTTACAATTATGAAAATGCTTTTATAATAAATTGCTGACAGTACAATACTGGACAATGATGTAATCTGCAGAATTTACACTTCAATTTTGACCCATACAATGTATTTTTGGCTATTGCTACAAATATACCCGTGCAACTTAAGACTGGTTTTGTGGTCCAGGGTCACATATATATATTCACATATACAAATGTATATATATAAATTTCACTCTCAACCGAGCTAGAGCAGAGAGAGGGGGGGCTTGTTTTGAGGGTGATGTGGCAGAAAATAACGTCTTGAGGTTAATTTCTTCTATAAACCAGATATAGTTACGTGGCAATGCCATGATCTAACCTCTAAAAATCAGACTGTTGTACAAGACAAGGTAAGTCTTTAGTCCAAAATTGTAAAATCTTGTCAAGCTCTTTTCACCAGAAAAAATAAACATAACAATTTTATAGAAACCGGGCAGGAGGATTTCCAGTTTCCAACATGATACTTGTGGGAAACACACTATAACAATAATATGGTGGCTTAGCAGTCAATCAATAAAGCAACAGTTTGCGTCTTTTCTTTATTTCTTTCTTTCTTTATGCCAACTTTGAATTAAAATATGTTCAGACAACAAACTATACTGAGTTATGGGAACTTAATATATAACAAACATTTTTTTTTTTTTAAGTTGATTATTCAAAGTTGCTCTGGAACCAAATAATCTTATCTGTTTTAGTTTAAATCCACAGCTATCGTAGCATATGCTTTAAGTTTCATATTTAGCATGTAAATTTAATGAACAAGATGTTACTTCTCTCTGTCATTAGAGCAGTCATTGGTTATAGTGTCAAAGTAGTGTATACAGGTGCATCTCAATAAATTAGAATGTCATGGAAAAGTTCATTTATTTCAGTAATTCAACTCAGATTGTGAAACTCGTGTATTAAATAAATTCAATGCACACAGACTGAAGTAGTTTAAGTCTTTGGTTCTTTTAATTGTGATGATTTGGTGATGATTTAACAAAAACCCACCAATTCACTATATCAACAAATTAGAATACTTCATAAGAACATAAAATAGAATACTTCATAAAAACATTTTTACACAAGTTTCACAATTTGAGTTGACTTACTGAAATAAATGAACTTTTATTGAGCTGCACCTGTACTTTCATGTGGTCTACTCTTCAGCAGAATGGTAACCACAAAATCTTCAACATAACAGAAACTCTTTTAAATGTCAAACATAACAGCATTAAACACTAGCAGTTATTTTCACCACATAAAAGAACACTTAATTTCAACATTTACTCTCCTTATCCAGTCCTATTCAAAGCATGCTGGGAACTAGATATCCACTAGTCAATTTCCAAAGTTAACAAGCCATTTTATTTAGGTTACTACAACTTAATTATTAAAGAAATTCAATTAACCATCAGTTTACCATCATGTTTTAATTGCACACAATATTAAGTTAATGATCAATGATCAACATTATTATGTCAACTGAACTCAAGAAAATGATGCTTGCAACTTAAAAGATTTAATTAAATCAATGAATTAGATTTTTGTTTTTACTTGCAACCATGCATTTTGTCGTAAAAGGTCCCCTGAATTACTTTTTAGAGTGCAGTTAAACTGGACAGTTAAATGTTATTTTTTGTGTTTTTAAGAGGAAAAAAAAAAGAGTAAGGGGAAATGTGTTAGTGTTTAATGTTCAGTTACATTGGGTTTAAGAAGAAGGTTGACATTTTGGATGTTACCACTATGGTAAATTGTGATTTCTTGGTTTAGGTGTTTTCAAACTGAGGTCTGTGGATTAATTAAATCTAATGGGTCACATTCATATTCACTTTTATTTTTCACAGCATAAATTGTCTTTATACGTGAAACATTTTCCTTTTATTTTTAGGAAGAGGGTCTCTCTCTTCATAAAGTTTAAAAATTCCTGGCTTAGCTGAGGAATGGCCTGAAAGACCAAAATATGTGTCCAGAGCAGTGCTTGGTTTCCTCTTGTTCATGCTACAAACCTTCCACTGCAGTGCAATGGAATCGACACCATGTTTCTTTAGAACTGAAGGATGTTTACATTGCTAGCACTTTTAGGTCTGAATACTTGTTTTAGATTGCTTAACCTTGATTAAATTGCAATTATGCTATAATCTAATTTGCAATCATACCTTTGCCATTAACAGTTTTGGGACAATAGTTGATCAAATCAGGTTATACCCTAATTGCATATGGATCATTCACTACCTTGCTGATCAGCACTGCTTTGGTCTAAAATTAAATGATATTAGTGCACCAATTATCACACAATCAAATAAGATGGAAGAGAGCAACAAGATGAACTGGTCCTTGATGGGCTGGTACCAGAGACAGGAACAATTATACCCATATCGATCGTATACTCTGATAATTGAATTTTACGAGAAGTAAAAATCAATTGTAATCAGACTGTGGAATGTGTGTGTGTCCATTTTCACAAGACACCTTATTTCTCACCTCACTTTCTTGTGCCATTTTAGGTCAGTCAGTTGAGATATGATAACCATAACAACTATCTGTTTCTTACTGTTCAACTGTTCTGTTTCTTTCTTTTTCCGAGGTCACCGTAGCCACCAGATCCAGTCCGTATCCAGCCCAGATGGTCACTGCAGTCACCCGGATCCAGTCTGTATCCAGCCCAGATGGTGGATCAGCACCTAGAGATGACCTCTCCAGCCCTGAATTTCAGCGGAGACCAGGACAACTAGATGAGCCCCAGAGACAGATCCCTAGTGAAGACCTTGTCTCCTAGACGGCCATTGGGACAAGACCACGGAACCAGATGAGCCCTCTGCACAATCTAACTTTGCTACAGCATGGATCAACCTGCTGATTAATCTGGTCAGAGGAGAACTGGCCCCCAGACTGAGCCTGGTTTCTCCCAAGGTTTTATTCTCCATTCTGTCACCGATGGAGTTTTGGTTCCTTGCCGCTGTCACTTATGGCTTGCTTAGTTGGGGACACTTAATTTCCAGCGATATCGTCGACTTGATTGCACAGATACTATTTAAATTATTAAATACTATTTAAAAACGATTGTCCTTTTGCATTGACACACGATTTTCCTATTTGATACTGTAAAGCTGCTCTGGCACAATCTGTATTGTTAAAAACACTATATAAAAAAAGTGACTTGACTATCAGAGGCTCAAATTCTTCTGTAGTCTAGAACAGTCTTTCAGTAGTCTTTTGTCTATATACTGGTCTGATGCTCTCACTTAATATATCATCTATAGGTTTAAGCTTATTTATCCTGAGTGGCAACCTGAGTTTATGTCTGTTGTGTGAATATTGTGTACATTTGTGGAATATAAAGTCAGGTGGGTTGTGACTGATTGCTCAGGGCAACATCCGAGGAGGTTTACTGTCATTTGAACTCATCTCACTCATTGTGCCAATACCCAGGTGTTTTAAAGTCAGTCTGTGCATGTATTTCACTTTCTTTCATCCACTTTTATTTCCAACCATTGCCCGATAAAGTGTGCAAGTCCCAGAACCCTTCACATCTTGTCATATTTTAGTGACAGGGCAATTGTGCCCTTTCTCATCGAGGGTTTGTTCCTGCATTAAAGAACGTCTCCCTCGTGATATTAATCTCATTAGCCTGATACCTACTAATTAATGTTTCATGACAATACACAATGAGTTCATCTCCTCTGGTGGAGTGAGGCCAAATAAGCCATTGAGTTTCACTGGACAGATTTGTTCAATCTTTTGAAAGATTTTCTCTTCAGAGAGAGTGAGAAGGGGCTCACTGTACTCATTTATTTGTTGGATGTCTTGATGGATTATTGGCAGATTCTTCAAGTATCCTTCCTTCTGTGCTTAATCCATCTTCAAGAGTGTTCATTTTCAACTGCAGCACTGTAAATATCTGCAAATGAAAAATATGGCATCCCATTTCTACAAAAGTTGTTACTTTTAATTCCATGCAGATTTATTATTATTTTTCAAAAGTTCTTTCAACCTTCTTTCCTTTGGTGTTCTCTGGCCAATAGAGCTGTTTATATTTAGCACATTAATGAAAAGTTTTGACAATGGTGACACCTAAATTAACAATTTTACTCAGGTCTAATATTATTTAATATGACTGAATCAACCTGACTACATTAGGTTACAAAAAAAAAATAATAATAATACAAGGGTTAGAACAGGTGGAAATGTACTCTTAGGGTAACAATTGCTAACACATTTTACATTGTAGTATTTAAACTTGAGAAATATCAACATTTGAGATGCCCACAACTGTGAAAAACTATTTTGTGATTATACAGATCTCAAGATGAATATGTTTGCAGAATCAATTGCTTTACCTGAGTTTTAAGGTTTGAATTTAAATTTACTTCACTGTGTCAGCAACACTGACTGTGGTCAGAATGATTTCTGACTAGGCAAGGCAGTGTCAATTTGAGATAACACTAACATAAAACGGCAACTTTAAATTCACTATTCTGAAAGCAAAGCCGCAAGGTTAAAACTATGTGCTATCTGCTGTCTTTTTGGCTTCAAGTCTTTTCAGATGAAAAGCCAACAACAGCCCTGCAGAGAATGCATCTGTTTAATCCATCCAATGAGATACATCGGCACTTGAAGGTCCCACAGGCTTCTGCGTCTATTATCTAAAATTAAGGCTGATTTGAAAACATCTTTGTTTTGTTTCTTTTTTGTTTTCTTTGTTTCTTAACTTCCTTTGATGGCTTGTTTTTCACAATAAGATTTTACATGAAAGGGTGAAAATCTTTTTAATAATTTATTCATTAACACTTAAGTTTTCATAGTCCCCACACTCTTGTTGCAAAACAGTGCCTAATTTAAAACAAACCTTGTATGATAGTACCGTATTGGCCCGAATATAAGACAACCCTGATTATAAGACGACCCCCCTTTTTCCAGAGGTACCTTTTGGAAAAAGGCTTTTTAAAAACCAAATCTTGTTTTTTCTCAGTAAAACACATTTTGTCTTCAATTATTTTCATATTGCATATTTTTCCTATTTTAATTTTTGTTTTGAAAGTATGGTAAAAAACTGGTAAAATGTACCAACAAATCACATTTAAAAAATATACACTTTTTGATATACCATTAAAAAAAAAAAAAAACAGGTAGCCCATCTGAATTAGGACATTTAGGCTATCCATCTAATAGTAGCCTACCAAAATCTTATGAACAGTAGAAGTTAAATCTTACTGTAATCTTCAAATCTGGGTACTGTCTTACGTTTTAAAATCACAAAGGGAGTTTGGTCCCATCAGGCTAACGTGACAGTCACGACTCATGCAGCTGTAAGGTTTTCTGCTTCTTTTGTTTTACTCGCGATCTTTACAACACGCATTACATTACATATTTCATGGCACACTCGTTTTATGCGGTTTTGGCACCACCTAGTGTTGTGGGTGTATTATTGACATGTCAAAGTCTAGACCCTGAATATAAGACGACCGCGTTTTTTCAGATGTATTTCCAAAAAAA
>NW_015641021.1:648868-658847 GCF_001515625.1 Sinocyclocheilus rhinocerous
ATCTTTACAACACGCATTACATTACGTATTTCATGGCACACTCGTTTTATGCGTATTTGGCGCCACCTAGTGTTGTGGGTGTATATTGACATGTCAAAGTCTAGACCCTGAATATAAGACGACCGCGTTTTTTCTGATGTATTTCCAAGAAAAAAACATCGTCTTATATTCGGGACAATACGGTAATATGATAATATAAGGTGCCAGGGATTGATTGGGCTCCTGTCATATTTGTTGATACACATGGGGTATGTTTGACTGCCGTGTTCTTGATTAGGTGTCAACAATAAGCGACCTCTCACTCACCTTGCCGCAGATCTAATCCCTTTAAGTGGGTTGGATCAGCTCTATGGATGCCAAGTGAATAAATATGTGCTCGGAGATAGCCTGACTATAAAGCTTTGCATTCCTCCAAATCGGTCTATCCACAAATCTCCTGATGCTGCCGATCTTCCTTCTATTGTCTTTAACCCTCTCACAGTCAAATGCTAGGGATTACTGAACAGTTACGTATTTTCTTCATCTCACACTCCTTTTATTTCTGCAGAGGACATGCCATCGTGAGGAAAGGGATGAGCAAAACACTGAAGTTGAGCTGGGATGGAGAGAGAGAGACCTGAAGAATGAATGCTTCGGCTAAGAGCTTTCTCCCGAATCCCCAGAAGAACAATAAATTGGATGATCTTGTAGAGAAAATACTAATAACGGGCTGAGGTCAGAGCGGACACCTCACGCATCGTGCCTCCGCTCTCTTCCATTATCATTTCTCACCTTGTTAGCCCTAACGCCGGGCCTAGGGTCTGTTAGCAAGGCTTTCGTGGCATGATCAATACTGCAGTGAGCCTGGAGAGAGTCCGAGCGTGAAACAGTAAAAACAGAACAGACAGAGTGGACTCTTCCCAGCGAAAGAATGGTCAAGGGTTTTAAAATAATTGCCACTACCTCATCCTGGTCTGAGGCAGCAGATGAATCAAGCACTATCAGAGAAGGCCCACAATGTTCAATTATTCATGTATGTGCCTGTTACACCAGCTTGCTCTAATACAGCCCCCAGTTGCACCATTTGTGGAGAGCTGGCCAATCAGTGCCAAAAGTTCGATGAAAAATATAGGGCTCTGGCAATGTCTCTGTTTATCCTGCAAACCCAGCTCTGTTGTAAACGGAGTTCATCTAAGTTCTTGTATGAGATCGGATTTCCATTTTTGATGATATGCTGTCTAAGCAGATACAATTACGTGCTGAAAATTATTCAGTTCGGGCTGGTTTTAGTATTCTTTCATGTTGGCACAAGGTTCCCAACCTTTTTAGGTCGCTATTATTGGTTATCTCTGAATACAGTAATTGTAAATGATAAAAATGTACAAATTTTGAATGAAATGAATCTAAAGCCATCTGAATCTAAAGCCTGTTCTGGCATCAATTAATTCTCAAATAAAATGACTAGCAGAGAAACTTTTTCAGATTTTGGAAAAGTTGTGTTTTCTATCTGGAGATTGAATGGGTTGAGTTGCGTGACTACATTCCAAAAAAATTAAAAATTGGAGGTGCCATCTGAGATGACTAAGTCAGTGAAAAAATGCTGAAAATTGGCACTAACTTCTAAATTCACAGCAGAGCTGTATTGATTTCTAGGAATCTAGACAGCAGGTTCTGTCAACACTGTGGAAAAAAAAATACCAGAGATGACCACTTAAACTCCACTTTAAAACATGTTACACACTAAGAGTTTATCTTTACAAAGTACAAGAACTGCACGGTGTGAGTTTGTTAAGGAGTTTGTTTGCGGAGTCTGAAGTTATGTCTATTAAGCTATGTTTATTAGTTATGTCAGAGGAGCATTGCGTGAGATTGAAAGCAGCCAACAACATATGGAAGCAAGCAGTCCTCTACAGGATCCATGAGTAGAAACTTTGTGTTTTACTTGACACTACTGACACTGCAATGATCTAAATGTTGGGTGAGTCATGCTATTGTGGTCATGAATTACATTTAGTTTTATGAAATTAACTTTCATGGAAAACTAGTCCTCTTTTTTCCCAGGCAATACTAGGTTCACTAAAGTGGCTGTAGTCACAAATAATGCATTCTACTGCCTAAAAGCATACATGAAAGTCTTAAAGGTGAATGCCCAACTGTGGGGATTTGACCTGCCTCTTCCATGTCTGCTGTCAGAGACCTTCACTAACGCTGCATTACTGCTGACCTGAGTTTTGTTTTCTTGAAGAAACCTTAAAAAAAACTGGCAAGTGTCCTCATTTTGAAGGAAAAACTGCAGGCCTGGTCTCTCCCTGAAGCTGGTTTGAGGCATTTAAGTACAATGCAGAACATGTCAGTTTCTACTAAGAGTTCTTGCTGCATGAGGCTTCATCATCCCAGACAGTCACGAACAACCCCCACTTCTGGAAGAGAAGGTACAGGCCCATATTGTCAAGTAGTTTTGATGTCAATTCAGATCATATCAATTCAGGATCCAAGAGGGGAGGGAGGTGCTTGACCATCTCCATGATGCTTTCCACCAGGCCCTCTCAAAGCACTGTGATGCACATCCAACCAAAAAAAAAAAAAGTTGAGTGAACTTGAGTGGGAGATTTCCAAGAGTTTTGCCAACTGCTGCAACAGTTGTTTTGTACATTTTAATCTATACTAAGGTTTTTTTTTTTTTTTCCAAAATGTTTTCAAAACATTTCCAACCCACTCTATGACCCATATGACTCTTTACTCGCAGACTGTGGGTTGTTGTTAAGTCCAAAATATTTGATTCTGCCTTGTCCTTCAATTAAAACCTTTCTAAAAGTCTGCATTCCATTTAGATATATTCAAAAGCAATCCCCACAAAATTTGCCACACAAACTGTTAAGGTCTGACTGAAAATATAAGGGAACTTGATCAATTTTCTTGATAATGTTGGAACAGGATATGTTTAGTACAGCCAGGAATGGCTCAAGACTTGGTGGACTTTCCCACATTTTACATTAACCATCTATTATTAATACTTAAAGTATTTATCATTAAACACTATCATTAGTGTTTAAATCTAACGTCTATAGTATCTATCCTACTTGCCTCTTAGAACCTCACTGTGAAAGTTTCATTTAAAAAAACATTTTTTTTTAATTTTTTTTGCCAGTTATGTGAAAATGTGGACAGTTGTGCTTTAATGTATTCATCTATCTGATATTAGAAAATGTACACATGTTTTGCAGCTTAGTTGTAGTAGATTCTGAAAGTTACAGACATTTTTATAGTTCATTATTATTATTAAAAGACCAAGGAAAACTACATTCAGAAGCACACAACTCTTTTAGGGCCTGGGGTGGCAGGCAGTTTCTTGTCTTGTGTCGCCATGGTATCAGATAGTGCTTACTTTGATTCATTAAATTGGCTTTAAAGGAACTTGATCACGTACTTGAGATTGGCCACTTTTGCGAACCCCTTAAAATACACTGCAGGATATAAAGTAATTGCCTCTGATTTTCAAGCCACAGGAACTATTCCAGCAGAAGATCAGTTAATGTTCCTTTCTTTCTCTCCAACTTCTTCATTTAAACTTTTTCTTCTTTTCTTTTCTCCGAATCAGAAAATTATCCATCTGACTAGGTCTTCTTGATGCTACTCATGGTATTCTGCCAAGATCCAAATATGATGGACCTTAATAAAGTACAAATGGTTCCCTAGGAAAATACTTGTGGAGCAAGTGTCATGACACAGTGTGAGAGGAGAGACATTGAGAAACAAGTAGTCAATTACAGAGGGACAGATAAAAACTTAAGCATGGAGTTCTTTGTTTTGAAATCAGGGCTTATCTGACAAAATAAATAAAAATAAAAATAGGTAATGAATAGCATTCTTAAAGGAATGGAATTACAAGAAATAAATACATACGAAGAGTTCCAATGCAAAAGCCTCTAAAAGCCAGCTTGGTCCAAAATTAGATAACGATACTGATTGAATGCTCTCCACACACAGTATATGTTCATCAAGTACTTTCACTTCAAATGCGCTAAATCCCAGCCCCAACCCATTCAGAAGTACCAGTACTTACATAGAAACCTATACATAGTAGCCAGAAAGAAATGCTAATTTTAAAGAAAAACATCAGACGTACTTAGAGGCTTTTGCATCTGAACTCTTCATACATACATACATACATACATACATTAAAAAAAAAAACACTTGATCATAACTTCCATAACTTCTTCCTTGAGTTTTTGGTAATATGTGTGAACATGACTGAAACTAGTGTTGAGTAAAGTGTTTGTTAGTGGCATACGGTGCACAACAACGTTTTCTTTACGTCCAAACTAATTGCTCAAATACTCTGAGCTGTGACAACAAGGACAGCAGACAAAGAAAAAGAAAAAGAAAATTTCAAGCTTTCAAGAGCCTGTCAATGGAGAAACATGCTTTTTGTCGCCATAATAGCAGTAACAAACTGCACCACATATTAGAGGTGTCGCAATACACCAGTATTGATGACAACTGAGTTATTTAAAAATAAAATATTGATATTGTGTTAATACTACATATACAATAATATCATAAATAATCCAACACCAGTAACTACCTGGTTGACACTCCAACATAGTATGTGACAGTATCGCACCTTAACGCTGGTTGCCACCAACAGAAAACAGAAAAAAGAAGGTGATGACAAGGTGTGGAACTACTACTGCCAACCAAAATCATGTAGCCGGAGATGACAAGTGTGGCCGGGGCCTGGAATGGCCCAGCTAGATTTCACCAAATAAATTTAAACAGAATCTTAAATAAAAGCTATAAAATTAAAGAATGCCTGACTACGCCACCTTGGGAATTTCACCCAAAGAATCTCCGTAAACTTTGCACAAGTCCCCTACCCAGTGGCAAGCAAAACGTGGAGACACAGGTATCAAACACCAATCTTTTATTAAGGTAGCATAAAATCAATAAAATAGAAACATCAACTCAGAAAGGTTTATACGATCGTTAATCATTCAAAATGTCATGGAGCTGAGGCCTAAAGTACAGGAAAGACTTTCCAGAAAGGGCTCCTAATCTACATAACACACTCACATACCAAAATAAAAACCCCAGTGCATGCCAAAGGCCACAACACACAATGAAGAACCACCACCACCGTCTAAAGAGGAGATCATCGACCCTGGTCAATAAAGGCCAGCAGCTCGTAAAGAAAAAAAAAAACTCAAACACACACACACCCCAATTAATACGAATCGTCCCAGATCACAATCTACACAAATCTCAAATAATACACTTTAAATCAAAATCACAACAAAAAAACTAAGGTAACTAAATTAACAATACAAGATTTCACAATATTAACAAAAGCAAAAAAATATAATCCAACTCCAAAAATAAATATAGCTTATATACAGAAAATAGACTAATTTGAAAAAGAAAATAGAAAAATCAAACAAAACTAAAACACAAAATAAAGACTCAAACTTTCAGGCACAAACCCTGTACACAACTAAGACAAAGTCCGTTGGCATAGGTCTAACAACACGACCGGGACTCAACGCACACACAGACTCAATGAAGTTCGACCTGGAACGAGACAGCGGTGACGCCACTGCAGGGATATTATCCACCCAAATGATTTCTGCGGGAAAAGGATGAAGCCAAATGATTAAATACACAGCCTATATACAACAGCCGACACCCGTACACAAAACATTAACTGACATAAATTGCGATTCGCACCCCTTCCATGACTGAGAAGCGTATAATAAAAAAACAAACCCATACCTGGAGGAGGACCGATGCGATCACATTCATCAGCCGAACAGCGCAGCCGCGGCAAAACGCCAAACAAGGCTGTACACGCAGCCGCTCTCCTAACAACGAGAGCACAGACCAGATACTAACGCAAATCAACCAAAACACCAAACCCAGAATAAAACAAGCCGTGCAATACACCAAAGGCTGCCTTAACCCACCTTTACTGACCCACGGTCACGTTCAGCAGAAACTGCGGAAGCCCAACCTCATCCGGGAAATGATGCCTGCCCAGATACATAAGCCAATGGCTTTTATAGACTGTACCAATCAATGCCGCAAAAATCCCCGCCCTAACAATTAAATTCGGGAAGTCACGCCCATCTTACCCACTATGCCACACAAGCAAAAGCAAGACACTCTATCCACACCCGGAAAAGTTCACCAGTTTGGAAGCTTTTTGGATTCCGTAAAAAAGATGGAATGTTAGACACCTCAGTCTGCAAGAAGTGCCTATCAACTCTTTTTGTTCTTCTGTACAGCTTATGCTTACAAACTCTCTTTCTGCCTCACTACATTCGTATTTTGAGCATAATTCATTTGCCAAAAAAGGAACACAATAAACAATGTTAAACATTAATTTGACTGATACCGTTATTAATAGTAGTAGTAGTATACAGTATATCATAATAATATCATTGTTGTTATTTCTTTGGGACATGATGATAGTGGAGTGAAAATCTGATAGTTTAGTGGACATATATTTAATAAAAATGAGTTGAACTATTCTTCCATCACTGGAGGATATTTTGGATGATAGAAACATTGGCAAGCAAAAGGCGGAAATATGACTTTTGACGTGCATCTCCTACTTTTAAAAGGCACTACTCTTTTTTTCTGCTTTTGGTAGTACTACATCTTATAACCTAACCTTTATTCTTTCAAAAAGAAAAGCAATGTTGGTCTCAGTCCAGCTTTCCTGGAACAAACTCATCTATAAATACCGGTTACTGTCTTAACACCCAGGATGACCTCTTTCTACACCTTCATCATCTTATCTTAGAGACCACCCTGCATATCATTACACTTCCTCTGCACTGGTCTGCCCCTGTAATTATCCCCAGATTTTACACCTAACCTTTTGGTTCCCACTCATTTATTACCTCCCGCCCTCCCGTTCCCCTAATTGACTACAACCAGGCACAGTGACATTTAGACTGCTTGTCCAGATTCTCCACATTAGAGTCCTTCTGAAAAAAGGAGAAGTTGACTAATGATAATTATGATGTGTGATTCAAACCCACTCAGAAGGTGTCAGACCTTAAGTGACCCAGTAAGGAGCCTGGTTATTATATTTGTTCAGTACCAGATGGCACAGATGAAGACACATACTGGAGCCTCTATATTTGGGTCAATATGATTAAGGAGGAGAATTCCCAGTGCAGAGGAAAAAAAAAGAACAAAAAAAATTGTCGAAAGTGATTGTTGAGAATTTCAAGGTCTACCTTGTTCTGGCCTTCATGTAGAGCCAAGTGATATAAAAAAATAAAAAAATAAAAAAATAAAAATACCTTTTTCATAATGTATTTTGATTAAGATTAAAGTATATATAGTATATTACTATAATATCATACTAAAAATATAAAAAACACTACTTTAGTTATATTAAATGTATTGCACATGATTGAGAGCCATTCAGAACTGAATTAAGGAATGTCTTTTAAATTCATGTACACTTGAATTGAGGTCGCAACCAGGATGTAGAATTGCATTTCAATTTTTAATGCAACAAAGTACAATTAAAATAAACTGAAATTCAAAGAAAATCATAGATAGATAGATAAGATAGATAGATAAAGATAGAACCTGTAAATACACTAATATTATTCTAAAATAATTATGATGCCATAACTGTGTCATATAACATAACACATATGGACACTTATACAAACAATAAAATAGTATGCCATACTTACTAAAAAAAATTCCATTAGTACCTTCTAGATCCTCTTCCTCTTCCGTCTCCTTTCCCTCCTCCTCCTCCTTTTCACCTTTTTGTTTTCCCAGAGTTGAAAGCAGCCCGGAAGGCTTGCATTTGATGTTTTAAAAGGTACTCACGGAAAGAGTGCTGAGTTTGCATCAACTCTAAAGACAGATGGCATTCAGTAAGTGGAGGAGGCAGGCGGCCCAACCTGGCTCACTGATGAGAACCATTCTGAACTCTCACCGATTGAATGCGAGCCATAAGAGAGCCTAAAGCAGGAGAAACAGAGAGAGAGAGAAACAAGATTGATAATGATGCTGTGTGCACCAAACTCTCACTTCAAAGCCCACCTCCAAATTCATCTTCAGTTGTTACAGAATAGACAAGAGCACAGACTACTCTAAATGAGTTGTGAATAACTGGAATTATTGGTCTTTCTAGCTTTGTAACTATAGCACATTTTCACAACTGTCACGTTTGAGTTCCTGTTCTGTTTAGTTCATCATCTTGTTCAGTTCATTTGTCTCATTATTAGTTAACCCTCCTCACCTGTGCTACCCTCATCAAGTCACCTATATAAGGTATATCCTTTATTCAGTTCAAATATTTGAACAGTCAGCCCTGAACTGTTTTTACGTGCAGCGAAAAGGAAGAAAGTCACTGAGGAAAAGGTGAAATTCTGCTAGAGTATGCCTTCAAAACCCCAACGTTCCCTTTCAGTCGGTCACTCTCGACGTCACGTCGGATGACCGACGAAATTGGGATCTCGCTTAGAGAGACCAATCCACTTCGAGTGTAAACTAAACGAGCCAATGCACATTGGCATGCGATTATTGCATCCAGCTGCTTCTGATCACAGCGTGAGTATAAGTAGGCAGCAGATGCAGCGCATATTCAGCTTTTCGCTGAGGAGCCGAGCGATCACATCGTTCTGCTCCTGACTACTCTACTGAGAGAAGAAGACTGAACGAGTTCAGCGCGCTCTTGGAGGATTGGTCTCTCTAAGCGAGATCCCAATTTCGTCGGTCATCCGACGTGACGTCTCCGTTCCCTCCTTCAGGGAACGAGGGTTACCATACGTAACCGAGACGTTCTTTACTCACAAGTAAATAAGAAAAGAGCAAACTAAGATATGCTCTTAGAAGTTTGATGTTTAGGTGGTATTTCATCTAAAGTATCTATCGTTGAACTAATTCATAATCTTCACTTGGAAAGGGGACTGAGTACAAACGGCACCTCCTGTCTTTTCAGCCTGAAAATATAAAAAAATAAATGACTGAATATGAAAATTGACATAATATAAGAAATGACAGCTTGATTAAATGTACTATTTTCTAGCATTTTACTTGCCAGTCTATGCTTCACTTGAGAAAGACACAGGGAGTGAGGTTATCAAACTCAAAGACTGCTTTATAAATTTTATGAGATCATTGAGTTTGAAGAGAATTCATCAAAGTGAAACAAGGCAACAGACAGAGAATCCTCCCAAAAGCCTAATCATCTGATTAAATTGAGGCAAAGATATTTTTTTTAAAACCGTGACTTATAGGTACTCAACCTCAGCTCTTCATTTTATCTTGAAAGCTTTAAGCTTATAAAATAGACAGTTGAAAATTAAGCTCTTTGGCTGATTATGTGACGGACTTTTTCTAATGCATCTAAAGAATTGCAGCCAATTAGCTTTAAGAAACAGTCATCCCGGTAGTGTCATTAATCTGTGCCACCAACAGGGTGTGTGAAATAGTTAGCTGGGATCTAATGACAATAATCAACAATAATTAAAGGGAAATGATCACCATTTACCAAGTAGCGTCATTAAGGCTGGTGCAGAGCACTTTGTGTGACCTCTTAGAAAGAGAACCAGAAAGTACATATAAACAATGTGAACTTGTCATTCTGTTATTTTAAAACTGACTGTGATCCAACAAAGCGTGATCCAAAGATTTTTGTCTCTCTCACTACACTTACAGATGTTAGGGTGAAAACAGAATAGAGGCTTGACTTCGTTTTTTTCATTCAAACAGACAAGTTTGTGAATAGGACAATTCGAGACACCCCTGTTAGTAAATGTGATTGTCAATTCCAAACACTGACTTATAGCCAAACCTCCCTGTACATACAATAGCAGAAAGTAACATATTCAATGAACAGATAATCAATCCCCTTCTCTAATTCATTAGTAACTGCTGAAATCATATTGACAGATAACTATAGTAAGTATGAAGACAGTGCAGGAAGTCTTTAAAGCAATACTAAACTATTCCTGCTGTGTTCTTC
>NW_015641021.1:659074-668524 GCF_001515625.1 Sinocyclocheilus rhinocerous
TTTTTTTTTTTTTTTTTAGACACAGAGCCAAAAACTCTCTGGTTCTGACCATTTTTCTTCCTTTCTCTTCTGCCCAAACACGTAACAGGATTTTTGTCTTTCTTTCCAACCCACCAAGCCAATACTTATATTTTTCTGCCATATTTCATAACCAGAGAAATTTTGACAGCTCTAACATACTAGTGACTGACAGCAAAGAATAACCGACAATGCACGGCCCATGTCATACATGTGTCAATGATGCGACTGACAACTAGTTTTCGACTGCAGTTCCATTCATGCAGAACATGACACCTGAACATGCTCTCATAATTTGGTTGTGAGTCCGGAAATGTTAAGGTTAAAGATATATAATACATTCGTAGAATGTGGCTGTCACTGTCGAAACTAACCAAACTGTATGTGAACAGACCTGCTTTTAGCACTACAAACAGGACTAACAACCATTCTCTGCTGCTGCTGTGTGTCTATACCCTGTTGAAAAAAACCAGCATATACTGGTTAGGTATGTTTTTAAGAAAAACATTAACAGATTGACAAGTTAAGCTGATTGGTTCACCTTATGTCTGCTTGCAGTTTGTTTATAACATGCACTGGGAACATAAAGTGGTCTAGGTTTACTTTATTTTGTGTAATTCACATGTTAAACAAACAAACAAAAAAAAGGTTTACAGCATTTCACCACATGGAATAGATTGAGAAACATAATTAAAATTGTCACACAGAAAATGTAAAAGTATTCCATAGTTTGTATGCCATAATTAAAATAAATAAATAAATAGTTGAAGAAAAGTGATAAGAACCATATAGGATAAGAAAACCTTTTCAAAAATAAATCAATTGTGATTTACTATATATTATAATACAATTCTAATATTACATGATATATTTAGCACTCTTGTTGTCATTTTGTTTACTTCTGGGTCAACTGAAATAGGTTTGTTATTTATAAATAAGTGTGAACACACTGACAAGAGCAACTATTACAACAAAACATGGATACAAAAGGTATTGCTTGCAGGTTTGTAGTTTTCACACACTGTTGACATGAAACATGAGAGCTGCAGTTCTTTTAGCCTTGATATCAAGCAGCAATATGAGATGTTAAATGTTCACAGTTCAAAAACTTAAATACTGTAAAAAAAAAAAAATATTTGTTTGTTTTTATTTTGACCAAAGCAACTAGTTTAAAGAGAGTCCAGTCTCACATTGGTTTTCCAGCTCATGCTGCAGGAAAAGTTATGTAGATGTTTAGCCTAGTCCTTGGGTGAATGACAACATAAAGTAATCGTGGTTCTTGTTGGAGAGCAATATTCATGAGTTGTAGGATAGTGGAAGGTGCTCTGTCCAGACTGATTGGAAGGTCAGATGACACAATTTTTCTTTCCAGGCAGAGGGAGAAAGAGGAATCACCCTTTGGTTAATTTCATTTTTGGGGGAAAAAAGGCATGAAGACATGAAGTAATTGTCAAACACAATAGCAGAAAGCATGGGTCTTTTCAGAACAATCAGGAGGAGTCTCTTCAAATTGCAGAATTAGGCACCTCAGGTGTTAAAAACTCTCACTGACAGCATACACTGCCTACAAGAAACCAAAAAGTTTGAATCAGCACAGGGAATACGAACCAGTGCTTTATCACTGGGGTGAAACTCACATACGCACACAGGTTTACTGTATGTGCTCTGCTGGGAGCGCTGAGTTTCCAGCTTGTGTTCTCTGGCCAAGGGCATCAACATCAATGCTCCCTCATGCCCCACATGTACTTGATCACTGACCAATGGGGAGATGGCTGTCACTCCCATGCTGCCGTCGCAACATCCAGGAGCCCCTGTAGCATTCTCCCAAACAATTGTTCAAAGAGGCTTAGTCTTGTGGAAGCCTGGGGTACAGCTCACACGTCAGAGAGAATTAGGTTCCAGTCTTGATTGTCCTCTGTTATCACCTTCTTTTCTGCCAGACCACTGTTGACTGGGATCAGTGGCTTCCCTAGCTGGGTTTCAAACACCGGGATATTCCCCAGTCATCAACTTCTTCCTGTTTGAACTGCTTTACACTTGGCAAGCGAGAAACCCCCTGGACTCACTGAAAGAACACTGGGAGAACCCAAAGGACAAAGAGCATTGTCACCTCTGTGGTAAAAATGAGTGACTGGGAAAAATTATGGTATTAAAAGGAGGTCTCGAAAGATCTGATATGATCAAAAGGCCCACACTAAAGCTGGAAGTGCTGCTGCTTCTAAAAACAAGCTCTTGACCAAGTGTCTGTGTGCGCCATAATGTGTGCCTGAAAGTTTGGCCCAGTGATTTATCGGATTTTTGGAGACAAGCAAAAGGTACCCAACAGTACTTTTGAATACCAGGAACATCGCAATCCAAGGGTCTGCATTGTGTTGTAATATCTCTCCTGTAAGTACTTAAGATGCTTTGAATTTCAAAGCCGTAGAGCCACTTCTAGATCAGCGGGTACAAAAGAAGTAGGGCTGTCAAAGTTTGACAAAGTTTGTTATAGTAAAGAGAGAGAGAGAAATTTATGATAACCATCTTCCTTTTGAGCTCTGACAAAGTAGAATTATGAATGGGTAAGTCTTATTTTCAATCCAGGCTGACTGAAAAACATGCATCCACCTTTGTGTGTGTGCAGTTCCTTATGACCTCAAAACTATTTTACCTGAGTAGATTATTTGTAAACTAATAAATGTATGTCATTATTTTACTGCTGAGAGTACATTTCTTGTAGCATAACCAGCTCCATATATATTGTTTTTCTAATGTTGAAAACTTGCTCGGTAGCTTACCTGGTACAGCATTGTATTTGCAATGCAGAGTGACCGAGCACGATGTCCCATGAAACTTGAATCATGATAAAAGATCTTGAAGACTTGCAGAAGCAAGCTAAAATGATGTGGCTGGTTAAAAATGTGTTTTTATATCACATTTGCTTTTGTTAAAGGGGTCTTCGAATGCTAAATTCACTTTTACATGTTGTTTGAACATAAATGTGTGTTGGCAGTTCGTGTACACATCCACCCTATAATGATAAAAATACACCCAGTGGTTTTTATTTAATCCCTAAAAATAATATCCCCTTTTTCAAATCAGGCCATTCTCAGCTTCTTGTCTGTGTGACGTCACACGGACGAAGGCCGCTCCCACCATTGACACGGCCGTCTTAACTTAGACCCGCCCTGAGTGAGCTGTAACAGTCCGACCGTCATTGTTTCACCGCCGGAGCAGATGTAGACAAGAATGTCTCCTAAGCGATTGAGGTGTTGTTGGATGTAATAATGAACATAGTAGTCGTCATTTACTTCCAACATCTGAGCCGCTGAAGACGCAGTGGATTACGTTTGTTTTTGAAGGGAATGCACCCCCGATCTACCTAAATGTGTCTATGTTCGCGCAAATCATTCGTGATCCAGCTTCACTAACAGCAGAAGTGAGTATAAGGTTTTTTTTTTTATTAATCTTTGGAATCCACTTTATATTAAGTGGCCTTAACAACTATGTACTTACATTTAAATTAATCATTTGGTACAATGCACTTATTGTGTACATACATGTTTTTACATTGTACTTATATTTAAAAAATACCTGCATGTAATTACATCTGTAATTAATTTCTGTAATTACATTTATAATTACACTGTTGACCCATCCCTTACACCTTAACCCACCCTTAAACCTACCCATACCACCAAACCTGTCCCTAACCTTACCCACATACCATCTCAATAGCAGCAAATGTGTTTTGCAAATGGTACTTTAAAATCTTTTGGCGGTCTCCCCCTTAGCGGGCGGTGTCAAGTGTCATATTACAAAATGCATTGCGCTCTTTTAGATTCAAAACTTTTTACAATCTTGACAAAAACATATAATTGGAAAGGTCTGCGTCTCAGGATTCCATATTTGGTGGTTATTTTGAGATAGAAGTAATATTGACAGAGAAATCTACACATTTGTGACAGAAAAATGCATTAAAAAATGTAATGGAGTTTGGATGGCACCCGGTGGCTGTTTGTGGTATAACGCACCAAATAAAATCTCACAGGAACCTAAATTCTTTTCATATCAACTTAAAATCTGGAACATAACTTATTTAGACATAAGGCTTTAATTTTATACCAATTTTAGAGTAAAACCTGTTATGTAAAATATTTATTATATATAAAATAAAATTAAATAAATATAGTGCATTTTCTTTACAGTAAATTTAAACTACCATAACTTTTTGATACTTAATTTTTTTTTTTAATTCCACTTTTGCGATAATCTGATGATTTTCATCTTTAAAAAGAGACCAAACTTATGTCTGTATTCCAAAGTGTTCATAAATTACAACAATTTAAGTTTGGATAGTGCACCTGCATGCCTATTTTAAAAAATGTATTTTCTTGACCTGGTAAGGACTCTAGCCGCTGCATTTTGGACCACCTGTAGCTTGTTTATTGAAGCGGGGTGACAGTTAAGGGTTAAGACCCTTAAGAATCATATCAACTTGTGGAAAATGGGCATCTGATGACCCCTTTAACACTATCAGTTATGTTTAGGCCAGGGTTTAATGTAGGTGGTACATTATTTTCAGACACTAGAGAATTAACCTTTTAGTGCCGATCACTGGACATTTCATTTTTCTAAATTCTGTAATATGTACAACAACCAGTATAAAAAAAAATTTTTCCTAAACATTTCTGAATAAAACTGCCTTGGTTGCTTATTTCCTTTTTTGTGTGCGACTGAGTTTTGTGGAGATTTCAGATGATAAGGGTAAAAACTTAGCATCTGAATCAGCAGATTCTCTTGCTTTATTTGATATATAACATTAACTGAAAACTTTAAAACTAAATGTTACAAAGTAGACAAATATTACAAAGTAGAAATATTATAGCTCAGCAGACTGGAAGAGATATTACTTTCCCCAATTACTTCTACTGCACACACTAGGATTAGACAAAATGGGAAAGTGTATAAAACGACATTTGAAAGTTGTAAAAAATGACTCACTGTCATTTTTTTTAGTAGTTCTTAGCCCATATGTTATGTATTTGTTAAATAAATCTAGCTTTTGCTGATTTATAATAATATTTTTCTTGTCCTTTTTTATTTTTACCATAATTAAAAGTCTTAAAATGAAAAAAAAAAAACGTAAAAAAAACACTTTCATTTGTAGCAGACAAAAGTTAGAAATGTATATCAAAGTTTTAGAAAAACACTGAGTTAAAAAGATTAAACGTGTCATAACAATCCTCACTCTCCTCCATTTACTTCCTAGACATATAATGTGATATTAATGGAAACATTAAAAAGTAATTAAAAAGTTCTAACACACTTTAAATAGACATTTCATCTTGTGGCACTTGCTTCCCTGTCTTTTTGACAATTCTTATACTATACAACAAGTCTTATTTTCTCTGGCTTTGATCCCAAAGTGATGCAATGAAATTATTCAAAATATGAGAAACGAATGAAACAACACATCTGACTCATTTTATGCCAAGAACAATAATCCCCAAATATCATACAACACAATCTCCAATGAGGAACAATCAGGTGTTTCTCATCTTCTGTGATTATTATGCTATCATGTCTTGGACCAATCAGATAAATGTTTCATGCAGATGGCAGCTCAGCAAGAAAATTAAAAAAAATAATAATAAAGACATATATTTATATTTTTAAGCTTTCAAAGCAGTCTTCTTGCTTTGCATGGTCTACACTGAATTAAGCCTCGGAGGAAATAAAGAAGAAAGTTCCTTCTAAAAGTTACATATTATTTAGTGCATGGTTTATAGGCATGAAGCAAGGGTCTGACAACAACTCAACAGAAAATTAATTCTGATAAATATAATTACAGCCTTCAGTGTCTGTGAACTTCCCCAGTTATGAGTCAATGTCTGAAGAAATGTATATTAAAAGCAGTTTAACGTCTGGACATTTATGTCTCAGATGTAATCATTCCTGCTAGGTATGCTGTGAAATATGGCATAATACCAAGCCACTTTATCTAATGTGACAATGTCAAACATGACAGAGAGGCATATTAAATGCTAAGCAGATAATGCTTGCTAAATAATACAACACAAATCCCTTGTTTGTTTTTTTTTTGTTGTTGTTTTTTTTTTTTTTTTTTTTTTTTCTTAGTCCAATGAATAATACAACCCTCTCATTTCAGGTGAGGGCACATACCTCTAGAATTGCAAAATAATAGAACCATTTTATGATTGTGGCAAAATCCGTAAAGCTGGATTAATGCTTTTAATCAACAATTTATGCCAGAGAAGTTATAAACCTGCAAAAATGTAATGGAATTATTGAAAGCAAATTAAATGTTTTTAAAGTCGGCTTCCTAAGCCCTGATAAAAAAATTATAATAATAATATAATTGTAATGGTGAATGTTTCTTTTTTTCACTTTCTCATTTATTCTTTCAGCTTCTTTTACAAAGCAATTTGATTATAGCTGCTTAAAATTTACATTTTAGAAGCACAGAGAGGAGGAGGGAATGTGTTTATGACGAAAGAAAAAACAGTTGGCGAGTGTCTCTGGGAACAGCTGCTGTAATAAGGAGCAATGATACACAATATATCTCCTTTAATGTTCATTATGAACAGAGGGTGTAAAACCTGGAAATTTGAAGGCCTGTAATACAAAACATAGACTCAAGGCCATTGATACAGTTTTAAAAAATCTGAAATATTACACAATATAAACACATATGGACATGCGTTTAATGAGGATTAAGTCTAGCAGCAACAACAAAGCATTCCTACCTAAAGCTCATTGAGAGGATTGAGGCGAGTGGTGGGGCCTTTAGAAAGATGAAGATGGCCTTCTTTCCTACAAAAATCTATTAAAACTGCCAATTCCCATTGATTAGACAAGCAGGAGACTCACTAAAACCCATGGGGATTAGAGGCAATACAGATAGCCATTAAGATATTTCAAAAGCAACAAGAGGAAGGATTTATTTTCCCTTTTTTTTCTTCTAGGATATTGTTACTGCAGTTTAATCATTTCTAATAATAAGATTTGTTATCAGCGGTTTGTTAGTGAATTTGACTAGGTTTTCTCAGTGTTCTGGTGAGCCGATGGGGTTCTCAAAAATCATTATACCTTCAAGCTGAAAAATTGTTCTTTAAACACTTAACAGCACCATGTTCAGCTCCTACAGTGCTTCAGCTGTGGGTCTTGTTCATACATTTCAGATTCTTTTATTATTAATGCAAGTTATAAATCTACTTATTTGGAACAAGAAAATCTGATCACTGACATATTCTGCTGTGTGAATGTTAACAGAATCAGATGCTCTTTCATCAACTTTCATCTCTTTGGACTGACATTCTGTCACTCAGCTTTCTGTATTGCAAGACTGCTCCCAGTGGACGACAAAAAGCCCAACTTTAAATACTCTTAAGGGCCTTTGGGGTGCGTGTGGAGGCAGGTGTTCTGGAAAGTTATTTGAATGATTAAATCAAAGGCCGGGGGTAGTGATGTATGAAGAACTGTACCATTTCAGCTCCAGTGGCTGAAGGGAGTCATTACAATTTAAAATGAACTTTAATGTTCTTTCAGAGCATCAGGTAATTTTAGCTGGGCCCCTATAATGTCAGCATGTGTATTTGTAAAAAAGGGTGAGAGGAAAAAGAGAGGGAGGAGGTCATAAAGCCATATGTAAACCCATACGCAAATTCATCTTTCCTTTACAACATGGCCGCATGGAGGATACATAAATGAGAAAATGTGTGTGTACATATGTGGGTGCATCCATATGTACATTTGCTTGTTCGCATACATGTTGATTTCATTTTGAAGTGTGAAAAATTTCAAAGGAAATCTCTGTAAGCTTACAACAGTGTTTAGTGATATTAAGCATAGCACAGACACTGAAGCAGCTTGCATTATTCACTTAACAGCATATGACAGCTGTTTGATGCAGGTGAAGTGCTGTTGGCTTCACATATTCTTAAAGGGGCCCTATTATGCTTTTTCACTTTTTCAACTTTAGTTAGTCTGTAATGTTGCTGTTTGAGCATAACAAAGTTCCGAAAAGTTACAAAGCTCAAAGTCCACTTCAAAAGGAGATATTTTATTTAACAGAAATCACTTTTCAGAAACTACAACGAACGACTCGTTTGGACTACAATGTATATTTTCCGGGATTTGTGATATCACAAATATGGACGAATGGGATGAGACCTGGTTGAGCTGCACTAGAGAAGGCAACGAGTGTTCATAGAAGGCACTATGTCGGAGACACGCTAGTTTTCCCAATGCAGACGAACTTAGAGTGGTTACAATCATCCGGGTTTAAATCGCGCTCAAATTGATTTGGTATTAACGCAATATTTACACTGAAGCTCGCAGGCGGCTATGGTAAGGAGCATGACATTTCCCAACCAGGCGCCGAGTGGAGCCAATCACAACACACACTACAAGGGGAAGAAACCACAACAAACAGTCCACAGGGGTGTTACACCCTGGTGTTAAATGCAGTAAGGCTTCGTTCATTAAAACCCGTTGTGTCTTGGAATGATCTTGAGCAGGTTTTGCTGACATTGGCCCTATGCCTTTTGTAATGCAGTAGCATGCAATATATTTAGTATCCCTAAGACACCTGTCATATCAACTGTGCTTATTATGTGTGATTATGTGTTACTAGTTACATGTGTGAGCTTACTTAAATTAAATTTCAACCCTATTGGTTTGCCAGTAAGCTAACAATATTGCCAAAGCTGGAGAAGGTTGGAGAGGTCCAAGACAGGACAGAAAAAGACTGTCTTGCTCATGTGGTGTTTTGGTGACCAGATAAATAACTCTTGTTTGTGCTCTTTAAAATCATTGTTAGAATTTCCAGAAAAGAATGAGAAATATGTGACAATGAAAATGAGGGATAGAGGAGGCACGTGAGATGGAAAGAGAATATCAGTATCTCAATTATTAAAAAAGTTAAAAAAAAAAACATGTGTTGAATGTGTATGTTGACTGGTTTATGGGTGTCTAGAACTTGGGGGAAAATGTTATAGAATTTACAATTTTCAAAAACAGCTAGTACAATTCACAAATTATTACAATGAAACAGCAAGTAACATATTGAATTAAATGTTTGAGTAGAAAGATGTAATATTTTCTTGCAAATAAAACAACAATTATTAGAATAACATTTTGTACACAACTTGTACATTTTTTTTACAGTGACAGTTTTTACTGTCATCATTGTACATTTTGTTCTAAACCTGTATGGCTTCCTTTTTTTCTGTGGAATACAAAACAAGGATAATTTATGATCAAAACAAGGATAATGTATTCATAGATTATTATTGACTGACTGACTGACTGACTGACTGACTGACTGACTGACTGACTGACTGACTGACTGACTGACTGACTGACTGACTGACTGACTGACTGACTGACTGACTGACTGACTGACTGACTGACTGACTGACTGACTGA
>NW_015641021.1:669468-678908 GCF_001515625.1 Sinocyclocheilus rhinocerous
GAAAGTGTTTTTGTCCATATTTTTTTTTTTTTTTTTTTTTGAATGGTATGAGTGTGAGTAAATGATTTTTCACTTTTTGGGTGAACTATCATATCTTGAGAAGTCATTTTATAAGACACACACATGCTGGTAATATTATTATTATTACAAGAAATCAGAATTTACTTCTATTGTTTTTATAGTGAGCTAATTATATTTTCTACCCCCTAAACCTTTTAAATTTGAAATTTATTATATTTATTTAGCCATTTAAATTGCCATTTGCGGTTCCTACATCGAGGACATTTCCCCATCCCCATCTTCACACATAATGTAGGTGAACTAGAAACACACACATACACGTTACACATCTAAAATGATGCAACAGCTATGTTGCATTAACACATACAAGCTTTTACCCAATCACTGCCACACTGCAGTTAGAGCTGTACTGAAATGTTGACTTAGTACATCATTAACTGTCCCTAAGTACACCATTAGCGCAGGAGAGGAAGGGGGAAAGGGAGAGTGGAAAGAAATGGTCATGGGCTCAGAGGTCCCCATTATAACCTCCACCTCTCCCTTCCACTATTAAGCACTGGTCCCAGAATGGAATATAAAACACTCTCTCTCGCTTTTTACTCTGTGTCAAGGCTCTGGAGAGGTCTGGTAGGGTTGTGGCATTGAAGAGAAAATTAACCTCACAGCGAAGCTTCTTATGGAGCTTGTTAAGCCAGACACCTGCATGCTACCACGGCCCCCTTCAGCATCGTTTAACTTCACGTCATTCCTTTCACCCCTTCATCTTTTCTCTAACCCTCCTCGGAAGGGCTGGGAAAAGTCTATGACACATGCTGGAGGAGAGACAACGGTGCTAAAGATGCTACAAGGAAATGGGATAAAATTATAGCAATGTAAGGCACCCCGCTGAGGCAGAACGAGGAATAGATCTCCCTGCCTGACATCCATGAGGGCTGTGAGTTATGCAGAATGGAGGAATGAAAAGCAAGAAAGGGCTGTGTTCTGTGCTTCTGACATGCAACAAGGGCAGAAAGCTACAGAAAAAGTGAGCGAGAATGACAGAGCGAGATTTACAGAAGGCAGAAATAGTCAACCTTCTAGTCATTCTCTCAACATTCAAATGATGAAAAATTGAAGAATAGAAGACCTGGGAGCAAGTGCTCATGGATGTTAGTGACTCCTGGGCACAGGACACATACCTCAACAGCCTTGTCAATGGGTTATTCTCATTATGAGCACATCTCCATGGTAACCATTAGGGTAGAGTAATAGCCAATGGCTATGACCTTTAGACTTTCTTATACAAAAGTGTTTACCGCATACAGAAAATCAGACACCAGCTATGGTTAAGATTTTATTTGTTACAAATATACAGAAAAATACATAAAAAGCCCCTGCAGAGTTTTGAGCCGAATTAATTTTGAATGCAACTTCCAAAAGACATAAAATGTACATACTTTCAGTGAATTTACCAGTTTTAAAGCCAAAATATGTCATTAAGACTAGATTATTTGTGTAGGACCATGAAGGTTTTTTTTTTTTTTTGTTTTTTTTTGCGTGCAGGTGTCCATCCATTTTGCACAATACATTTATTTATTTATTTTTTTGCTTTTTGTGAAAATTACTTTTGTTGACTGACCATAAAACCATACTTGAGTAAAAGTACAGATACTGCACAGTGAAAATTACTCCACTTCACCAATTCAAAAACAACTTGAGTAAAAGTCTTAGAGTATGCGATTTTAACAGTATGCCTACTTAAGTATTTTACTTATACTAAATATAGGCTCAAAGATGCACTAGTCAAAGAGACATGCTATTGAAAAACTGTAATGTTGTGAAGAAGCTGGGGAAAACAGGCAGAGGCAATGATCTATGTGCGGGTATTAAATGGAAAAACTAGAACAAACAATAATCTAAAAACCAAAGGGAACAAAGAACAGAATGATGGGCAAACAGACAACCACTACATTCAACAACTCACAAAGAACCAAAGAAACACTGGGGCCATATATCCACAGGGGCTAACAAGCTTAAGATAGTAAGACACACCTGGGGAGACTAATCAAGGGGAACCAATGAAAAAAACAGACTACAAACTGACTACAAACACCATGGGAGACACAGACAGGAAGTGACATAAAAGTCCAAGACAAGGCACAGAGAACATGTAACAAAAACAAGAAATACCTTGTCCAAATACCCACACTTGCAGTCTTTGCACTTGGTCACTTGACTACTTATATGACGTATTTCCTGTATTTGGCCCAAGACCACAAGTGTGTGTCAGACTTTTCATTACCTGATGGGATGCACTTAGTGTTATAAAAATGTAAGCATTTACATAGCTTTATTTTTATTTTAAATACTTTGCATTTTAAAATCAACTTTTAAATGTCTGTTCAGTAGTCCTTATAACATGACACAATTTAATTGCTGGTGCTTCTAATTAAGTGATAAAAAGCAGTTGCAAATGTTGTACAAAATAAATAACACCACTACTCATCTTTGCACCAATAAAACATGCAACACTTTGTTTTTCTACCAAATTTTATGTAATATCTAATTATTATATTAATATTTAACTTACATTGGAAAGGTTTTCGTGACCTCTCATGAGAGCATGGCTCACGATTTATTTCCAGAACAGGATGCATGATGGGATACACTAAGCCTCGAATAGCACTCCGGAGCAGTATTCAAGATAGTGTGGATTTAGTATGCGGTAAGGGCACTGCACTTTGGCATTTTTAAGACCTGGGACAGTCTTGCGCACTTACTTCCTGTCATGCGCATGCACTCTTTGGACAAGGCAACTGAGTTGATTTGTGAAGAGAGCAATCACGTTTATTTTCTAAAATCAAAATAAAACTAAGCACCTCAAAATTGCAAAAACAACAACAACAATATCATTCAAAAAGGTTTCTTCAGTATAACGGATAGATAAAATAATGTTAAGTAAAATTAAAAAGTCAAAGCCTTCTTGCACCGGATGTTCTGGTTTCGGCCTTATTGCCGGCTGCAGTCATGTCCTCATATATAAAACACCTGTGATTCACAACTACTTGAACTCGCATTCACGTAAAGTAACCTTGTTGACAAGTTTGGGTGAGTAAGGGCAAAACACACAAGATATTGTACTTTCAGTGTCACTCTTAAAAATAAAGGTTCTTCAAAAGGATCTTCACAGCGATGCCAAAGAAGAACCATTTTTGGTTCCACAAAGAACCATTTAGTCAAAGGTTCCATAAAGAACCATCTCTTTCTTACCTTTTTATAATCTGAAGAACCTTCTTTCGCCACAAAGAACATTTTGTGAAACAAAAAGTTTCTTCAGATGTTAAAGGTTCTTTATGGAACCATTTAGACAAAAAGGTTCTTCTATGGCATCGTGAAGCACCTTTATTTTTAAGAGTGCAGTAGGCAGTACCACGTCTTTTGTAGCAGAAATAAACTGCTGCAGAAAAAGCTAAGTCCATGCAAATGTAGTGTGTAACTGCAACACTCATTTAAAATGTAGTGAAGTAGAGAGTAAAAGTTGCTAATATTATTGATATTCAGTAAAACTACAAAGTTTTCGAAAATATACTCAAGTACAGTAATTATTCACATTGGTAACACTTTACAATATGGGTGCACAAATATGCATTAATTCATGCTTAACTAATGCACAGATAATCATGAGTTAATGTATAACTCATGAAGAACTAAACCATTTATTAATGATTACTACATTAGCAACTAATGAACATTCTATATGATACATAGATTAAGTAATAAATAAATTGTTACTAGTTAAATTTGTCATAATGTATTAGTTCCCTAATAACATATTATATTAACTGATGATGTTATGACTTTACTTGGTGAGGCACAGAACTATTAACTAATTGTTAAGTAATATGTCATTGTGGTTATGGATTTTGAATTAGTTAGCTAGTCATGTGCCTCAACAAGCAAAGTCAAAACATAATAATATCTTTGCAAATAATTAGCTAATGATTAATTAAAGCAGAACACTGTAAGTTGAAATGCATGGCTTCGACCCATTGTGGTAATTAACACATTAATTTACACTATTAGTTAATATAATATGTTATTAGGGAATAAATACATTATGACACATTTCAATAATAACAATTTAGTGATTACTCAATCTGTGTATCATATAGAATGTTCATTTGTTGCTGAAGCAGTAATTATTAATAAATGGTTTAGTTCTTTATGAGTTATGCATTAACTCATGCTTATCTGTGCATTATTAAGCATGAATTAATGCATATTAGTGCCACCATATTGTAAAGTGTTACCGTTACAGCTCTGTGACTGACTGAATTCAGCTCACATTAGTTAATCTGTGTCAAGGGTGAGGTGCGTTTTATTGAAGGATAGAGAACGGCAGCTGATTCACAGAATGTGCTGTCAAACGCAGCGATAAGCTGCCGTTTTAGCTTGTGGTGTTCAGTTCTTTTATGCTTTCATTTGTTTATATAAGCTAGAGAATGTGTTGAAGTGTTCAGGACATTTAGGCCTAATATTCTTAATATTTAGAGATAGTAAATGTGTTAATAATGTATGTTCTCACTTTGATTCATAATTCAAAAGTATCATGGCCGTAGCGAGCTATGAGGCCACCTCTGTAAATTTTTCATGTTCAAAAATCAAATTTGTTCTCTGAATGACTAATTCAGATTTGCAGTTTAGGTTTAGCAATATCTTTATCTTATCTTATTTACAAAAGATTTTAACTAATATCGGTTTATTTCTTAATTATTTATCTTTTTTTATTTTTTTTCATAGCAAAATCTGGCAACACTGCATCGCCGGAATTTAAGGTTATTGCTAAAAGCATATCGTGAAGCACCTTTATTTTTAAGAGTGCAGTAGGCAGTACCACGTCTTTTGTAGCAGAAATAAACTGCTGCAGAAAAAGCTAAGTCCATGCAAATGTAGTGTGTAACTGCAACACTCATTTAAAATGTAGTGAAGTAGAGAGTAAAAGTTGCTAATATTATTGATATTCAGTAAAACTACAAAGTTTTCGAAAATATACTCAAGTACAGTAATTATTCACATTGGTAACACTTTACAATATGGGTGCACAAATATGCATTAATTCATGCTTAACTAATGCACAGATAATCATGAGTTAATGTATAACTCATGAAGAACTAAACCATTTATTAATGATTACTACATTAGCAACTAATGAACATTCTATATGATACATAGATTAAGTAATAAATAAATTGTTACTAGTTAAATTTGTCATAATGTATTAGTTCCCTAATAACATATTATATTAACTGATGATGTTATGACTTTACTTGGTGAGGCACAGAACTATTAACTAATTGTTAAGTAATATGTCATTGTGGTTATGGATTTTGAATTAGTTAGCTAGTCATGTGCCTCAACAAGCAAAGTCAAAACATAATAATATCTTTGCAAATAATTAGCTAATGATTAATTAAAGCAGAACACTGTAAGTTGAAATGCATGGCTTCGACCCATTGTGGTAATTAACACATTAATTTACACTATTAGTTAATATAATATGTTATTAGGGAATAAATACATTATGACACATTTCAATAATAACAATTTAGTGATTACTCAATCTGTGTATCATATAGAATGTTCATTTGTTGCTGAAGCAGTAATTATTAATAAATGGTTTAGTTCTTTATGAGTTATGCATTAACTCATGCTTATCTGTGCATTATTAAGCATGAATTAATGCATATTAGTGCCACCATATTGTAAAGTGTTACCGTTACAGCTCTGTGACTGACTGAATTCAGCTCACATTAGTTAATCTGTGTCAAGGGTGAGGTGCGTTTTATTGAAGGATAGAGAACGGCAGCTGATTCACAGAATGTGCTGTCAAACGCAGCGATAAGCTGCCGTTTTAGCTTGTGGTGTTCAGTTCTTTTATGCTTTCATTTGTTTATATAAGCTAGAGAATGTGTTGAAGTGTTCAGGACATTTAGGCCTAATATTCTTAATATTTAGAGATAGTAAATGTGTTAATAATGTATGTTCTCACTTTGATTCATAATTCAAAAGTATCATGGCCGTAGCGAGCTATGAGGCCACCTCTGTAAATTTTTCATGTTCAAAAATCAAATTTGTTCTCTGAATGACTAATTCAGATTTGCAGTTTAGGTTTAGCAATATCTTTATCTTATCTTATTTACAAAAGATTTTAACTAATATCGGTTTATTTCTTAATTATTTATCTTTTTTTATTTTTTTTCATAGCAAAATCTGGCAACACTGCATCGCCGGAATTTAAGGTTATTGCTAAAAGCATACCACATTTGCTAAGGAAAACGCAAAAAATACAAATAAAAATCATCAGCATATTATCTGTCAGAAACGTTATCTATGCTATCAATTTTCACAAATTCATGCTAAAAACATTCATTAGAGCACCAGACAAAGTGATCATTATAGCACACCCCACCCCAGACCTCACTAATTTTCAAACCCTGGCTGCAGCCATGAAAAGTATATAATTGGATGACATTGAAGATATTGCATTATTTATTACAGCAAAATCTTAAGTAAAGTTTTATTATAATAACAATAGATGGAGCGTAGCGATAGTTCTGGCAGGCCATGTTAGTCAAGCTCGCATCAGCTGACACTCAGCTGATCCACGTCTACCTATAGGATCACGACACCAATCATAATTCCCTTCATAAGGTCCCTTCAGTCATTATTCAGCAGCTATCGTTTTGCTCAGGAGCTAATCACCCACCAGGGGAGTATGCTGCTCTCCCTGCTCCTATCCATGCTAGGCTGCGTGGATGGGCAGGGAGTGTTTGACTGAAACGTTCAAAAATTAAGAGGTATGTCCCAATACATTGTTCATATATTGTATGTATGTGTCAAAATGTCAATTTTCGGTGACTTTTTGTACTTAGTTCGTCACATGGTGATGCAGCCAGGCACAGCGAGTCAGGAGTTACATGTACCAAATAAAAGTTGCCACTCATCTCATTTATTCTTAGCTACTTATTCTTAGCATGACGCCAATCCCTGCGAGGACTTCAGATGGCTGCTCTGAATCAACACAAAACTGCCACATTTTCCTTATATTATAATCATTATGATCACAACATATACATATTGCTTTAATTTTCATTTCTGCCATATGGACATTACTTTTACACAGTCACCTCTGATAACACATTACTCCTGCATTTTGAGCAGATAGCCTATAAGTCATAATATTAACATTATGTTGTATAAATAACGAAGCGTATTCTATATGTGAAAAAAAAAAAAGTGACGTGACATGTGGCCAAGTATGGTTACCCATACTAGGAATTAGTGCTCTGCATTTAACCCATCCTTAGTGCGCACACACACAGCAGTGAACACACACACACCGTGAACATGAACACACACCCGGAGCAGTGGGCAGCCATTTATGCTGCGGCGCCCGGGGAGCAATTGGAGGTTCGGTGCCTTGCTCAAGGGCACCTCAGTCGTGGTATTGAAGGTGGGAGAGAGCGCTGTACATTCACTCCCCCCACCTACAATCCCTGCCGGTACGAGACTCGAACCCGCAACCTTTGGGTTACGAGTCCGACTCTCTAACCATTAGGCCAAGACTTCCCCAATGAGATAAATGATTAAATCCCATTGATTAAAAACCTGCTGCTTCATTCTAGTGGTCATCTTCAGCATGCGCAGCTCAAAACAGAAATGCAGAACATTAATAACTACTGTCATATACATAACGGTATATAATGAGAGCACTATTGTAAAAAATTTTGTGAATTCTTAGGGTTTCGCTGATGTTTAATGTTAACTATCTTTTAATCAAAACATAAAACATTACTTACCCTGAGGTGTCCGTTACACATTTCCCCTGTGTGTTAACGTAATTATGACTGTCGAATGTCTGACTTGACTCTTAGTAATGTATTTTGCCCCACACCCAAAACATATGATTCGACTATTAGTCGAATATCGGCAAGATTCGAAAATTCCGATTTGACTATGAAAATCCTTAATTAGTCGGGGACACCCCTAATATGATTATATTATCTGCCCCGTTTACAGTATTTGATATGAACACATTCATACCAATCTCCCACACTGATACATACTGCCAGGCCATTGTGACACATTGTATCATTCCCTCAATGGGACATGCATATTGCAAAGCATCGATATTGAAAACATTTATATTATTTTTTTTCTGTTACATGTTAGCAGTTTATGCCGTTTGGTCTCTGCTAATTTTGACCAAAATAATACTAGCAACCAAAAATGCTTTTTGTAAATCATTGCTAACTGTTCTGTTTATGTCTTTAAATTTGTTGCTTTCAAACAATATTCTATTCCATGTTACCATGTCTAAGTATTCTAAGCAGCTTTAGATAAGCAGATTTGTTGATTGCAAATGTGAACAGTTAATAGAGTGGCATGCGAAAGTTTGGGAACCCCTTGCAGAATCTGTGAAAATGTGAATAATTTTAACAAAATGAGATCATACAAAATGCATGTTATTTTTTTATTTAGTACTGTCCTGAGTAAGATATTTTACATAAAATATGTTTACATAAGTCCACAAGACACAAAAAAAATGGCTGAAATTATTAAAATAACCCCCTTCAAAAGTTTGGGAACCCTTGGTTCTTAATACTGTGTGGTTACCTGGATGATCTACAACTGTGTGTGTGTGTGTGTGTGTGTGTGTTTGTTTGTTTGTTTTTTTGTGATGGTTGTTTATGAGGCAATTGTTTGTTCTGTACAGTTAAACTGAGCACTGTGCTTCAGAAAAATCCTCCATGTCCTGCAGATTCTTCAGTTTTCCAGCATCTTTTGCATATTTGAACCCTGTTGCTTCCAAAGGGCAGTACTAAATGGAAAAAATATATATTTCAACAAAATTAGAAAAAATTGGACATCTTCATCCTGTTCAAAAGTTTTCACTTGCAGAATCTGTGAAAATGTGAATAATTTTAACAAAATGAGATCATACAAAATGCATGTTATTTTTTTATTTAGTACTGTCCTGAGTAAGATATTTTACATAACATATGTTTACATATAGTCCACAAGACAAAAAAAATGGCTGAAATTATTAAAATAACCCCCTTCAAAAGTTTGGGAACCCTTGGTTCTTAATACTGTGTGTGGTTACCTGGATGATCTACAACTGTTTTTTGTTTTGTGATGGTTGTTCATGAGTCCCTTGTTTGTTCTGTTAAACAGTTAAACTGAGCACTGTTCTTCAGAAAAATCCTTTGTGTCCTGCAGGTTCTTCAGTTTTCCAGCATCTTTTACATATTTGAACCCTTTCCAGCAGTGACTGTATGATTTTGAGATCCATCTTTTCACACTGAGGACAATTGAGGGACTCAAACACAACTATTAAAAAAGGTTCAAACATTCACTGATGCTCCAGAAGGAAACAC
>NW_015641021.1:680607-681845 GCF_001515625.1 Sinocyclocheilus rhinocerous
GTCCTGCAGATTCTTCAGTTTTCCAGCATCTTTTGCATATTTGAACCCTGTTGCTTCCAAAGGGCAGTACTAAATGGAAAAAATATATATTTCAACAAAATTAGAAAAAATTGGACATCTTCATCCTGTTCAAAAGTTTTCACTTGCAGAATCTGTGAAAATGTGAATAATTTTAACAAAATGAGATCATACAAAATGCATGTTATTTTTTTATTTAGTACTGTCCTGAGTAAGATATTTTACATAACATATGTTTACATATAGTCCACAAGACAAAAAAAATGGCTGAAATTATTAAAATAACCCCCTTCAAAAGTTTGGGAACCCTTGGTTCTTAATACTGTGTGTGTGCCTGGATGATCTACAACTGTGTGTGTGTGTGTGTGTGTGTGTGTTTGTTTGTTTGTTTTTTTGTGATGGTTGTTTATGAGGCAATTGTTTGTTCTGTACAGTTAAACTGAGCACTGTGCTTCAGAAAAATCCTCCATGTCCTGCAGATTCTTCAGTTTTCCAGCATATTTTGCATATTTGAACCCTGTTGCTTCCAAAGGGCAGTACTAAATGGAAAAAATATATATTTCAACAAAATAAGAAAAAATTGGACATCTTCATCCTGTTCAAAAGTTTTCAAACTCTTAATGTATCGTGTTTCCTTCTGGAGCATCAGTGAATGTTTGAACCTTTTTTAATAGTTGTGTTTGAGTCCCTCAGTTGTCCTCAGTGTGAAAAGATGGATCTCAAAATCATACAGTCACTGCTGGAAAGGGTTCAAATATGCAAAAGATGCTGGAAAATCCCCTTGCAGAATCTGTGAAAATGTGAATAATTTTAACAAAATGAGATCATACAAAATGCATGTTATGTTTTTATTTAGTACTGTCCTGAGTAAGATATTTTACATAAAATATGTTTACATAAGTCCACAAGACACAAAAAAAATGGCTGAAATTATTAAAATAACCCCCTTCAAAAGTTTGGGAACCCTTGGTTCTTAATACTGTGTGGTTACCTGGATGATCTACAACTGTGTGTGTGTGTGTGTGTGTGTGTGTTTGTTTGTTTGTTTTTTTGTGATGGTTGTTTATGAGGCAATTGTTTGTTCTGTACAGTTAAACTGAGCACTGTGCTTCAGAAAAATCCTCTATGTCCTGCAGATTCTTCAGTTTTCCAGCATCTTTTGCATATTTGAACCCTTTCCAGCAGTGACTGTATGATTTTGAGATCCATCTTTTCACACT
>NW_015641021.1:684084-691270 GCF_001515625.1 Sinocyclocheilus rhinocerous
TGTGTGTGTGTGTGTGTGTGTGTGTGTGTGTGTTTGTTTTTGTTTGTTTTTTTGTGATGGTTGTTTATGAGGCCATTGTTTGTTCTGTACAGTTAAACTGAGCACTGAGCTTCAGAAAAATCCTCCATGTCCTGCAGATTCTTCAGTTTTCCAGCATATTTTGCATATTTGAACCCTGTTGCTTCCAAAGGGCAGTACTAAATGGAAAAAATATATATTTCAACAAAATAAGAAAAAATTGGACATCTTCACCCTGTTCAAAAGTTTTCACCCCCTACCAGCCCCACATAATGCATCATGTTTCCTTCTGGAGCATCAGTGAATGTTTGAACCTTTTTTAATAGTTGTGTTTGAGTCCCTCAGTTGTCCTCAGTGTGAAAAGATGGATCTCAAAATCATACAGTCACTGCTGGAAAGGGTTCAAATATGCAAAAGATGCTGGAAAATTGAAGAATCTGCAGGACATGGAGGATTTTTCTGAAGAACAGTGCTCAGTGTAACTGTTCAGAACAAACAAAGGACTCATGAAGAACCATCACAAAACCACAAAAAAAAACAGTCGTAGATCATCCAGGTAACCAACCACACACAGTATTAAGAACCAAGGGTTCCCAAAATTTTGAAGGGGATTAATCGTAACTGTCGTAACTCAACTTTCCGGTTGAAATGACAGACTTCTGCCTGGTGATGAACGATGAAGTCCCCGCCCAACCCATATATATATATATATATATATATATATATATATACAGTATATTAGGGCTGTCATCGTTAACTCGTTAATGCATGCGATTAATTTTACAATCCTTAACACGTTAAAATAATTTAACGCAATTAATGCAAAATTACTGAAGCACAATTTCTATTCTAACCCTTTAACACAATTTTTGCTTCTCTGCTTGCGATCAGATCATTTTAAGCCGCTAAACTCCGGGAAAGTTTTCAGTCCACTTATCCAGTAAGCGAATGCATTCAAACAATCCGTCCAAAACAGCGCTATACTAAAATAAAGGAAACCAGGCTGATTACATCAGAGATTGCCGATAGACCAGAGACTCGCGTTGCGTTTTCAGTGAATTATTCATTCCAGTGTGGCTTTAAAACACGAGCTCTGTCATATTCTGTGATTGTCTCTGAAGAGCGCGAGCCCTCACAGCATTTTTTTCTTTCATATGAGCTTATAATATGGGCTCCTTATATCGTTCTTTGGTGTCCTTTTGGAGTTCTTTTGGAGTTCTTTTTTGGAAAGACATCTAAATTTATCTTGAAAAAAAGCTAGCAGAAAATACAGATTTTTGAGAATCACCCTTCAATCTTTTGGTTTACTTTGCTGGATATAGCAAATGATGACAAAATAAACATTTGAACAAGATAAATGGTCTTGCTTAATTTCATGAAGTGTGCGATTAATCGCGATGAATTACTCAGATGTACATCACAATTCAGAAGAAAAGATCTGTCACTGCTTCCATTTAGCAACATTACTGTTAATTTGGTTGTAGAATGTGGTTGTCACTTCCATAAATACAAAGGGATTGAGCATAGGGATTGACAGCGGCTGTCAGAGACTGGACATATGCCCACTCCAGTGGCAACTCTAATACTGTGGAAGGTTAATTAAACTGGCTAGCCCTTCCATATCCAGTGGCATAAGCTCGGAGCACACTGATAAGTGGAGTCAAAGTTCAACATGGCATCATGTAGGAGGAGTGTCTAAGCTGCCACTAGGAGAAGCTTTGGTAGCCAGTTTGGTCCAAAACTGTCATGCAATCTTCTTCAGTCACCTGTGCCCCTGATCTGTCAGCAGTGCTCAGACCAACAAGATTTACGTGCGTGCACGCGGCATGGAGAGTTTGACCCAGAAAAAAAAGCAATGGTGAATGATAGCCGGTGTTCATGGGTGAGATGAGGGGCAGAGACCACTATTGCCTCCACTATTGCCTGTGGTTAGTGCAGACCAGGTTCTAATAACTAACGTCTGTTGAACTGCCTCCTGCTTTGGGCAGATGATAGCTTAGAGGAAAGTGACCTTGAGTAGATGTTTGGCTACAATCCCGAAGCCCCCAAAATGAAGGTGCCATGGGAAGGTTTTGTTGGAACATAAATGCTTTATCAGCTGACAATATGGCACACCTGAGAGCCACAAGTTGGCCACTTTTATGAAACAACGAAGCATTTATGTGCCTTTAAATGGGACATGAATCGTGTGCCTTGCACAATTACTCAATACGTCATTGTCTTCAGTTCTGCCAAGAAAAATAATGTATTCTCCTTTCTCAACTCACTAAAGGATGGCACATTGTTCCATGACACTCAATCATAGCTTTGATCAGGTGGCACCCGCCAAATACTTTTGATGTTAGAAGACAAGAGATGCAATGCCACCATGTTGCCTTTCAACAGACTTTTTTTTTTTTTGCCAACATCACAGCATTACACCTTTAACAGCAAACAAGTTGAAACTCATCTGTGAAGTGTGTTTCAAAGTATAGTATTTCTTTTAAACAATTTCCATAGGGCCTAATGCATTTCTTATCACAAAAGATAAATCCATGCCGTCTCATTACCGGTGATAAGTCATTTGGTTGAGTTCAGAAGTACAGTATTAGACATTATTGCCTTACTAATGGGCAGTATACTGATGCTGCTTCAGGCATGAAGCCATAATTGCCCCCACTGATGATGCCCAAAGGAAAGAGAAACAATCATTATGTTTCAGAGTGATTTTACAACATAGCAATTAAGTTTTCATAAGTTGAGGAGAACAAATTAAACCAGGGATAGGGGTTATGATGCGGACTGAGGATGGCACTAGAGCACATGTGTGAAAATATAAGGTGGGCTAGCAAAATAAGCTCTCTCTCTCTCATTCAAGGCCTCATTTTGTTGGAGTTGGGATGGTTGCTGTTTTCTTTGTTTACTTATAAATACATATTTTAGCCTTTTTTAAAAAGTAGGGGATTGCTTTGAGAGGAACATCTTTGTTAGGGTGCTGTATTAATTTAAGAACACATGTTTGCAAATTAAACAGAAAATTCAAAATTAATTAAAATAAGTGTATAAGGTGAAAGAAAGTGTGGGAGGGAAAGATTTTCCTAGTTATTTTCTTCCAAAGGATTCATTTTCCTTTTGTGAAAATGGCCTTGTGCATTGTGCTGATTTTTTATTTATTTATTCGTTTATTTATTTATTTGTCCTTTTTATAGCAACAAATAACATGGTATGCAAAGTATACTTTGCAAGGCATGAAATAAGTTTTTTTTCCCCCTCCCAAATAATGGTGGATGGCAAAGTATCTTCTAAATACACTGGATACACAGACCAACAACAGTTCAAGGCCTTAGAATTAGCTTTCATTGCAAATGTCCCTGCAAACTCATACTGTAAGTTCTTACTGTAAATAAAAAAGAACTAATTTTATCAGTTTTTCAATTATGATTTGAAGTTGGCCGGGGAAAAAAAAATGTTGGTACACAACAGCATCTTAACCACTGATTTAACTTAATGGACTGCGAGGGTAGTGTCTCCAGGGCACACTTATTTTCAGGCTCATAATAATAATGCCATCATCCTTATGCAGTCAAAACTAATTACCTCTCATCTGTACATCTTTTGTTCTTTGGCATTGTTTTGAGAGCTTGTTTTGCTGTGACGAGACGAAGATGGGAATAATGCTCATGGAGTGTGATTAAGTATCTTCTAAATACACTGGATACACAGACCAACAACAGTTCAAGGCCTTAGAATTAGCTTTCATTGCAAATGTCCCTGCAAACTCAACAAATAAGTTCTTACTGTAAATTCTTACAGTGTATCAGAACTAATTTTATCAGTTTTTCAATTATGATTTGAAGTTGGCCGGGGAAAAAAAAATGTTGGTACACAACAGCATCTTAACCACTGATTTAACTTAATGGACTGCGAGGTTAGTGTCTCCAGGGCACACTTATTTTCAGTCTCATAATAATAATGCCATCATCCTTATGCAGTCAAAACTAATTACCTCTCATCTGTACATCTTTTGTTCTTTGGCATTGTTTTGAGAGCTTGTTTTGCTGTGACGAGACGAAGATGGGAATAATGCTCATGGAGTGTGATTTGTTTTTGATGTTCAGAGCGAATAAACCAGGTGTTAACAAGTGCAGACAGACGTGGCAGGGCTGGGGAAATGCTTACAATTCATAATCATAATTACCTCATGAATAATCATGCAAGTAAGATCAGGTACCATGATAAATATTTGACTGAGAAATTAGAAAAAAAAATGAAACAAAAAAAGTTAACTTTTTTCCTCCCAATTTTGCTGCAGTTCGTAAAGTGTCAGATAAGTCAGAATCGCTCTTTTTAGGGTAATTGTCATCTCCTTCCAGCGCCCCTGTGATATAAATGCTTAATTGAAGGAAAGCACTCCCTGCCCTCTAATATGTCTGTCTGAACGATGGTCCTTTGAATGCTAACAACACCGAAGGGTGACAGGCCCTCATGCCTTTTTTTACGATGGAGGGATGGAGTGCATGACCTGACTCTTTATCTTGTCTGCTCTCATTTGATTCCCCATTGTAGCAGGACAGCTCAATCAAACTATATCGTCCAAAGCCACAATAGAGCAGTGGATGAAATGGGAGGGGGAATGGTGCACCAGGGCTGTGATAAGGGTTGACGAGCGTCTTCTTCTACCTGCACCTGGTCATTATCACCTAGTTGAAATTCTCCCATGCAGTGGCTCTGTCTGACAATCACACTGTTTTTAATCACCTCAGCAGATGTACCTATTATTATTAGCGAGAACAGATGTTTGACACAGCCTGGAAGATGCAAACTGTTAACACTTTACTATGAAGCACATTAATAATACTTCCTTGCTTTTACTGAATCTAGCACTCGACTCAAAAACTTTACATTGAGAAACTTCTCAGTTACTACCAGTGTGCAGCATCCACCTGCAATGATGCATTGGCATTCGGCAGCTACCGATTATATGGAGTAGGATGTGGCTAATAGTGCCAAATGTTACTCCTTGGGATTTCAAACAAACAGGAGTCAGGATCTCATCCAAATGGATGTGGCTTTTTACAGTACAGTGAGGCTTTTAGGTCTCACACAGACTGCAGGATGAGTGCCCCCTTCTGGTGTCACTAACACAACTTCCCACAGCAACCTTAGTTTATCCTGGAGGTCTCCATACAGGTACTGACCTGGCTGAACCCTGCTTAGCTTCAGCGAGTTACCAATCAGCAATAAGGTGATCAGGGTCAGTCACAGAGACTAAACTCTATCATATTGTTTTCACATTTCTTTGTGTTTCTGTCTTTTAAAGTGCAGTCCGGTAACACTTATAGGTCAGAGATTACACTAAAAGTTCTGATAAAAATGTATACATAGGACAAGTTCTGCTTCCTCACAAGGCTAGACATGTATTCATCATGGCTGCCAGATTAATAAAGTGTGTGCTCAGTTCTGCCAATTCATAGATACCCTGAGACATTTTTAAACAATCAGAAATTAAAATGTCAGTTTTGAAGGATAGTGATTTAGTCACTGTACAGGCAGAATACAAATGCTATCAAAAGAAATATATTGTTACATGGATACTTTTCATTTTGCAAATGGTTTTCTGATGTACAGTAAATAAATTTCAGGGACAAATCTCTAGTTTGTGACTTGCCTGTTCCTGGAATCGTTGACTATTTTGTGTAATGAATGATAATCACATTTGAAGGTCTTATTTACTAAGCATGTGTATAAATGTTTTCATGACCAAATCATGATTCACGTATAACTTTTACAATTAAAATTATTACAATTTTACAAAAATGTAGGAACAACTGAATCCACGCATACACACACACACAAAAAAAACATACTCTAGGTGGCTTTATAATAGTGTTAGGGTAACATTTTAAACATATATGGCCATCTATATATTTTGTCATATACAGTGCAAGTGTAAAAAAATGCTGTGTTACAGCTCGAGCTGTGAGGTTTCTCTGCACAGATATGCGTAGCTGGCTAATGAGAGGTCTGTGTTCTGGGTCTGTATAAAACAGTGTTTTTATTGTGTTTGAACTGTTTTTTTCAGGATAGCACATTTGGCATTGCTCAAAAATCCTGCTGTATGTGCTTTCAGATGAGAGACCATCTTCAGAGAGCGTAATTTTGCTGAGAGTGATTAAAATCTGGAAAGGAAAGGTTCGGAAAGCCCAAAATAAGAAGATCTCTCTGTCACTTATTTAGAATAATACAAATTATCTCCTGTGTGTAGTACAAATATGAAATAATCCACATATTTATAAGCGAACGAGACTCATTGTTTCTAACAGAAACACACACACACACATATGTAGTTTAGAGAACAGAGTAACACAATCCTGCATAGAATAATCATAAAATTCTGGAGGAAATGTGGAAATGTTTTTTTCACTTTTATTCCTCTCTACCCTATTAAAACTTGAGGACAAGTTAAAAGTGTATTTTAGGATGTATGAAACTCTTTATTTGCAGTTTATTTGAAAGAACTCCGTGATAAGGCTGTGGTACTGCACCAAGTGAGGTTGAAGTTAAAACTCCCGAGGAGGTATAACGGTGTGAATACTGCTCTTAAAACACAGTGGTATTAAGATAGGTGATAAATTTGACAAGTCGAACAGGGCCTTTCATGATTAATGTTGCATTATTTATGGCCCCTTACTTGAGCTGCCTCTAAAATATTGGTCCTCGTGGAATACTGCACTTAATAAAAAGTGAGAAGAGGAGGCGGCGAGGACGACATATTTGTATTATACAGGGCTTTCCATGACACAATGAGGCACTGCTTTCATATAAGGACAGAAGAGAGTTTAAAGACTGGATTACCGGCATTTTTCTGAGATGGCATATTATCAGTCTAGATCACATATTAGAAGAGTAGAGAACTGGAGGAGTGTATCTAAACTGTCAGTTAGCTTACCTCCTTACTGGCATTTATGCTGCATAGCCTACACTCTACATCCTATTTGTTTGTTTTTTATTTGTTTGTTTTCAATTTGCCCTGTTTTTGTCACAAGATAGACTATAATTTGTGAATAGCTGTGTATAAACCCTATCTTGAAGCTAGTGTATCTCATAAAATGAATGTTCGAGCCATAATGCGTTTCATATTTTTGAATTAAAACTTTCTGTAAGGGGTAGATTTTTTTTTTTTTTTTTT
>NW_015641021.1:691296-700907 GCF_001515625.1 Sinocyclocheilus rhinocerous
TCAAAAGTTGCAATAAAAAGTGATTTGATGTGTTTTTAATGAGTCCCATCACATGATATAAGATGTATAGAGAGGACTGGAGCATATATATATATTTTTTTTTTTTTTTTTTTCCAGGGTAAAAATTCTAAATCATTTGGGGGGGAAATGGATCCCAGTGTTGGCACAGAAGTCCCCAAGTGGCAAGTTGTTACTGTTACTATATTTTTAATTTAAAACTTATTGTAATTCATGGTTGTTGTTCAATAATCCATGAATTAGATGTGCATTTCAGAAATTTCTGCTTTTCATGTAAAACTTATAGGCTAGGTTATTAACTTTGCATTCAAAGTGTTGCTATCATGACATATCTTCAATCAATATATGTGCAATTAAATATGTAAATCAGGGGTCAACAGACACGGTCCTGGATGGCCAGTGTCCTGCACAGTTTAGCTCCAACACTAAACAAACACACCTGAACCAGCTAATCAAGGTCTTACAAGGTATACTTGGAACTTCCAGGCAGGTGAGTTGAGGCAAACTGGAGCTAAACTCTGCAGGACACCGGCCCACCGGGATCAAGTTTGGTGACCCCTGATGTAAATATTCAAACACCTGTATATAAGTCATAAAACACGTGCAAATTTCAGATGAATGTCTTCTGCTTTGTCTATCATAAGTTATTTAATTATTCAAATAACTGTCAAATTTTTGTATTCTGCATTATTGTATTATAAAAATAATGACACTTTTAAAAACATAAATGGGGGCTTCTTACCCCATAGTTGGGGTAAGATGGCCTCTTTGAATAATTTTACATTTTGTACTATAGCAACAAAATTAGCGAACACCTTTTCCATAGACCACCTTGTTCCTCTGTTAAAATAATGATGGATGGAGGAATAGAAGTGGGGAAAACATATCTCCTAGATTAACAGCAATGTTGACACTGGTATAACGGTACAGGTGAGAAAGTGTAGGGCCATGTAATAATTGTCATTTCCTGACCTTAGAAAAGTGAATTATAGTAAGCATCAGTGAACTCAAAAAGATACAGCGAAAAATACTTCAGAGACAACAATTAAGAAATTTTAAGTGAGAGTTGAGAGATGAGAAGGTTGTCAACACCTACTGACAGATTGTCACGGGTGCACACACGAGGGACGAGGAGACGCTGGAGAATACTTTACACAAGACTTTATTCGTAGGAAGGAACCAAGGGAGACGAACTCAGGAAGACGTATACAGGAAGACCTTCAACATCGGACAGAGAACTAGGGACTGGGAAGGAACACACACACAGGAGGAGGGGATGACGAGACACACCTGGGAGCCATGACACATCAAGGGAAACACCTGGGAAGAAATCAACTTAAATTAGGACAGGACTTGGAAACAAACCAAATAAGGGCATGGGAAGGCACATGGGGAGCAGGACACACACGAAACATGGAACAGAGTCTGACACAGATGTGATATCAGCATGAACTGCTATCTATCTATCTATCTATCTATCTATCTATCTGTCCATTTATCTGTTCATCTATCTGTCCATCACTAGTTCTTCCTTTCTGTCAATATGTCTTATCCATTTCCAATTCTCTCCTTCTCATCTTGTCCTCTAGTGATTAAGTGGTCTAATAAACATCAGTTGGGCTTTATGTTTTTTCTACCGCACAAGCCAGTTTACTCAGCACAGTACATATGCGCATAAACACACATTGTCTGGCCAGGGACAGTGTTTACAGCAATGGCTTAAATAAGCATACCTAATAGGTAAAACTGCACATCTTGTCAACACATGCTGTATTTTTATAGCTACAGTATACTGTACATATGTGACATAAATAACTGCTATGCCTAAACTGAGCTACAACAGAAAACACACACACACTTACATTTATGCATGTTCATATACACACATTCTTCCCAGTTGTGCTGCTTATAGCCAAGTAAATTATAAGCACCAGTTTTTAACAAAAGATCCCAGGGGCAACACATGGTGTGTCTGGCTCAGATACACACCTTCACTAAACTTGTGTTTGAATGTGAATGTTTGTGTCTATGTGTGCAGGTGTAAATTGTTGTGAAATATCCCTGCATTGCTGGGGCTGTTAAATTATTCAGGGCAACAGTGCACATTTGCTGAGGGAGTGTGGGCCGAGGGTGGATGTTTTGGGTGTGTGTGTTTGTGGGAGTGTTTGTTTGCGTGGGTGGTAGTCAACTTCAAGAGACAGATGTGTGAAGGTGTGAGCCAGGGAAGTGTGCATGTGTGCAAGAGTGTGTCAGTGATACAGTGTGCCAGTGTCATGATAGTGATGAACAGCTTTTGCCCCCCAAAAATGTCATTATGGTGGACTCACTTATGGGAAAGTGTTGTGAAATCAACTTAGTTTTATTGTAACTAGGCAACCAAGATAGACTAGATCAGTGTGTGTGTGTGTGTGTGTGTGTGTGTGTGATTTATGAGGACACAAATTTGTATAATGACATGGGTATGACATAGGTATTACAACGAGAAGGTGATTTATGAGGACATTTTGAGAGTCCCCGTATTTCAAAAGGCTTATAAATCATTCAAAATTCGTTTTTTTTTTAATCTAAAAATGCAGAAAGTTTCCTGTAAGGGGTAGGTTTAGGTGTAGGGTTGCTGTAGGGCGATAGAAAATACGGTTTGTACAGTATAAAAACCATTACGCCTATGGAATGTCCCCACAATTCACAAAAACAAACCCTGTGTGTGTGTGTGTGTATGGGGAGGAGCTTTGTATTTCTTTCTTTCTTTCTTTCTTTCTTTCTTTCCCATCCATCCTTTCCATCCCAAAACATATGTTCCTCTGTATTTATCATTCATTTCATGTAGTGTTTTGTAGTGTTTACACCTTTCTGGGAAATCAGCCTACAATTGACTGACTTTTAGTCATCTCTGCACAATAAGCTTGAATAGGAGAAAGTATTTTAACAAAAAAAAAAATGGCACTGTATGGAGGAAGCAAGAGAGAGGCTGACTGAAAATCTTTTACAAATAATCTTACCATTCTCTTTCGCTATTTTATTAATAGCACATATTTCCTCCAAACTACTTACATGCATTCACATATCATGTTCCATTCGCACAGAGGAGTTGCTCATTATAATTGCCCTTCGAGGACATGAAATGTTGACAGAGGTCATCAGAGGTCTGACACACACACACACACACACACACACACACACACATGCTCTCTCTCATTTTCAGACACACTTGCAGTGTCAGCGGTTATACCCATATCAGCACAAACAGTGATCTCTCTTATTTTCTGCAAACAAAAACCTGGATTTATGTTCATGTCTTTGACTCACATCACAGCCTTAAGTGCACTAATGTTCAAAAGTATCCTACATGCAACCTTCTCCTCTTCCTCTTCTGCTTTTTTTTCAACCTTACACACTACTTTCTCTTCATTTTAATCATCTTCTTTGTCATGTTAATATTCAATGCACTCTCTTTATCTCCCTCTTTGCTATTCAGCTGAGGCCACATTAGACCCTGTGTTTGTTGCTTTAGTAGGAATGCAAGCACAGTGTAGAACAGAAAACTCATCCATGTGAAATTGCCCCTTCCCAATCCAAGCTAATAAAGTCTGTGAAATGTAATTTGTGTTAAACTCCACTGGCAGCAACACATGTCTATTTTTCGGGATTTCCCCCTCTAAATCTTGAAAGGATCCCTGAAAGTGCAATCTCTGATTATGAATTTTAATTATAAGCAATATCAGAATAGCAAGAGTGGGATATTGAATATCATGCTCTTATACTGTTTCACTGAATATCCAAACAAAGGAGAAGAAAGAGGAATCAACTTGTGCTTCTCCAAACAACATATAGTAGTGGGGTTTGAACGAATCATTTGAGTGAATGATTCACTGACTTACTTATAAAGACATTCACTAGTAAAGTTTCTCAGTGGATCTGGTTTGAATGAATCAGTTGAGTGATTGATTTAATGGTTGCATCTGAAACGGCATACTTCCTTACTATACAGTAGGTGAAAAATATAGTATGGGCACATATGTCCAAATTCACAGCATTCATAAAAAAATGTAGACAAAAAGTCCCCAGATGAACAGATGATTCTTTTTTGAAAGATTCTGAAGTGTGCATCCAATGGACATTTTACTATCCTATGAGGCCACGGGGGAGGTCAGTCATCTGTCAGTTTCCTTAATGAGTTCATTGTTCTGAAAAAAGTACTAATGTTTGAAATGAATGAATAAACAAGTAAATTATATTCTACTGATGATCATTTGTTAAAATAATGCTTTTGTAGACAACAGATGTGTATTTTGAGGAAGGCTGTGTCAAGCCGAAAAGCATAGATCAACCATTTTTCCATTTTTTTTTATTATTTAGCCCAATTCATTACGCCTTTTACATTTAATCACGTGAGTGCCTTGGAATATTTTGTTATTTTCACCTGATATTTACCTTGCATATATCAATGGCTCACTCATACAGACATTCTTTTGTTAAAGCTGCAGTCCGTAAGTTTTACCTCTTTGTCGCCATCTCTGTTTGAAAACCTGGAATTGCTGTTACTTGCGGAATTATCTAGCTTGCGTGGGTTGTACTCTGGCACGGCTCCAGCGCGGATGAATCTAATGTTTTGAGGAGTATGTGTGGCAGACAGTCACTGCACCGATGTGAATCCTATACTTAGTAATCACAGATTCTAGCCTACGTCTTGGAATATATGACCCAAATAAGAATTTTCACCGGAAACCAGTACCACTCAAATTAGAAAACATCATTATAAGCTAACCGTTGTGAATCTGGCTAAAGTAAGGCGATAGTTTTGAACACTGGCTGGTTATGTACTTGCTCAAATATTGATTTTGGTTTATTTTTAATCAAAAAAAGTTATGGACTGCAACTTTAAGTTCCAAAAAGAATCTGTGTTTTTGAATGAATCAGGTGAGCCAGTTGAGTGATTTATTCAATGACTCACTTTGAAACCTGAAAAAAAAAATCCTTTAACTAACACACAGACTGGCTGACTGTCTATTTTGAATGTGTGAATAGACAATTGGATTGATACAAACAGTAAAAATTCCCTTTGAAACACCACTTGCCCAATCAAATTTGAGGACTGGAACTAAGTGTTGTATAATTGAATCCTAAAGACAGAGGAAAGTTTACCTAGAGCAGATGTGGACCATTACTGTGGCTATTATGGAATCCTAACCATCCTCTATTGTCTGTAAATGGGTTTTCTCCTGAGACTAATCTGGGCTTCATTCTGAAGTAGATAAGGGTTTGATTTGTCTAAGGAGTTGGTCCCTGATCAGTGTAACAGTGCAGAACGTTTCTGGTGAACTGATCTTGTGATAATTGCCAGTTGGGAAAAATGTAAGTAAAATCTCAGAGCTGAACAGATTGTGTCGTTTATACTTGTCATTGCTTGTCTCCCATACTGTGCAAGGACTCCCTTAACAAACTGTAAAAGTAGGAGGCTTATTTACATGGTCTTATGGGTTTTTCTGTTGGAGACGTGGGTGTTAGGAATGACTGAGTTCCCAACTGACACTAAATTACATCAGAGTTCACCTGACACAGGTTTGAATGTGTGAGTCAGAAACAAGTCAGAGAGGAATCTACTGTACAAGACGAGATCCCGATGACCCGTGTGTGTGTGCGTGTGTGCACGCATCCTACACCCAAGTGTTGGTTGGTTATCCCAGCTCAAGGTACATGTAGGGTAAGTTATGCAAACAATGCAGAGCATCTGTTTTTCTTATGCATAATGTATGTGGCACATGATGAACCTGAGAAGGCGCTCTGCTCTTAAGTAGTTTATCTGAAACCTTCCCATATGACCTTTCTGCTTATACCTGCCACGATGACGCACCACCTTATGTTTACTGCTGAGCTACAAGATATTACTTACCATACAGCACATTGTCATTTAGCATGTTTTTGGCAGAGTCTAAAATATTCCACTGTTCTTTCAGGAATTATGCCAGGTTGGAATATAACGATATGCTAAGGCTGGTATTAAATTTAATTTCCTCCATTATAACTACTCATATATTAGGGTGACCATACGTGCCATTTTCCCAAGACGCGTCCTGGCCAGGATTTCTATATTGCCTAAAATATCCTAAAATGTTCCTTGTGTTTTCGAAACGCTGTCGATGTACTTTGAATCAAAGCAATATAGAAATCCTGGCCAGGACGCGTCTTGGGAAAATGGCACGTACGGTCACCCTAATATATGCAACTTTAATATACAAAATAAGGATATTTTAAGAAAAATCTTATCACAAGTAGAGGAAGGACTGTACGGATGTCCTTTTAAACTCAGTGCTTTGCATTAATTTTGCTGATGCATAGCAGATAATGATTTATGTTTTATATGAGACGTTTTGTATCCTAATTGACCTAATGAGATGATTTTTCACTTAAACTTAATGGAGCAAAGTTCTCGTTCTCATTAAATCATTATGAACCACAGTCTTTCTTCAGAAACAAATAACTTGGTGTTATTTTTAGCCATACTTTGGTGAGAAAAGTGTCTATCTGTTATATGTATGCTGTTATTAATTCATTTCTTGACAGGAAGCATTAGAGTGCTCCCCTGTCACTGTGAAACCATCTGTTAATCAGCACTTTTGTGACTGCCGGCATATGTCTAGAATCAAAGCCTATGAACATGAGCACTGGCATCTCAAAGGTTCACAGTATCAATGGAATACAATGGATCTGGTTGAAAAACCTGAACATTAATTAATGGTGGCAGAAGGAACAGTCAGGAATGGGCTAGTGGAGGTTAAGGCATGCAAGCATATGCACATTGTAAAATGATTTGTAAATATATTTTAATGATGTTTGTTTAATGAAAATACACTCTATACCTTTTGGAATCTGTACAGTTTGCAATCTGTAAGAGTTTTTAATGTTTTTCAAAGACGTTTCTAATGCTGACCAAGGCTGCATTTATTTGATCAAAAATACAGTAAATATTGTGAAATATTACTAGAAAAAAAATTATATTTTAATATATTCTAAAATGTATCATGTGATGGCAAAGTTGAACTGTCAGCAGGCATTACTCCAGTCCTCAGTGCCATTGATGATCTTTTTTATAGAAAGTTCAAAAGAACAGCATTTATTTGACATATAAATCTTTTGTCATATTGTGAATACTTTGCTGTCACTTTTGATCAATTTAATGCATCCTTGCAGAATAAAAGCACAGTTTAAAAATCAATCAATGAATCAATCAGTCAGTCAATCAGTCTTACTGACCCCAAACTCTTTTGAAAAACACATTTGTGGTGTAATTATTTTGTTATTATGTGTTTAGAAAGTAGAGATTTTGATGTTAATAAGCAGGATGTTTATTGGTTTCAGGTCAAATCTCAAGCTCAAGCCTTCCACCAAGGACAGCAAACCAAATATGTTTATTTCCTATACCATTCAAAGATTATAAGAACAGTATCTCAGTTATTTCACTGAGCACTGTGACTGGTTGAGCAAGGACAGACAGTGGATGTGTCATGAGACCCAAAGAGATATTTAAATAAAAGTTTAAATAAACACAAAAAAGGGAAAATAGAGTGTCTTGTGTCCCACATGGCCATAGCGGTAATGACAGTATCACACTCCAATAAGGGACAGCCAGGACCCCACACTTAATTGAACCCCTTGTGCATGTCCCATGACCCCTAGCATAAAACTCCACTGTATTTTCCACTATGTCATATTTTACATTTTTTTAGACACATTTCTACAGGCTTTTGCCACACATACTGTTTCTGTCCTACTCCACCCCACCACAAATCTCTTAGTTTGGACAGTTTGGCAGGAGTTGATATGTTGCCAGGATTCTTTTCTGAAAATCAATAGCAAAAATGCAAATTAATAATTTATTTTCTCCCAGGGAAGCAAATAAATGAATACATATTTATGTCAGAGGGATATGTAATTTGATCTTCAAAGTTAACTATATTGTATTTTGGAGGTCACATCACAGTGGGACTGAGTGTTAGACTGGGGCACACGAATCATATTGTTATGAAGCCTGTAGGGAGATAAAGGCAGTAGCCTTGAACAAAAAAGATAAACTAAATTGTACTGATTTATAGAGTTATAGCCTAGAAATGTGGCTTTTTTTTCCAGAGTATAATGGCATAACATATGAAAAGGGCAATAAATTAAGGCTGGTGGCATATTATGAAAGTAAATTTAGTGTGGATCACTATGAATGAGTAATATACCTCACAGCTCACAATGTAAACCGAAGTTAACGGGAATTAATTCTTGCTAGCTAGCTTGAGAAACAGACTGGAATATGCATGAGTTCGTCTAGAGTAATAAGTAGGCTACACATTTTATTGGAGGGTTTTTTTTATGTCGCCAATGGGGTGTCATTTCCACACATAATGTTGGCTCGCCTGATTTGAAAAGCTAGCCAGCTCTTGATAATATGAGAGACTGTTCCATAATCAAAGCCCTCAAACCAGAGAGATGAAAGGAGAGAGGCTGCAAAGCCTGTCTGACATGTGTACCAAGCCCCTTCCTTCACTCTCCTTTATTCCTCTTTTTTTCCCAGAGAGAGAAAAGGGAAGGAAGAGAGTATGAAAGAAATAAAGGGTGAAGACAGAGAGACACAGAGAGGAGAGGGCGGAAAGCAAAACCATCTCACTGTGAGTTTTGTCACCTATTAAAGAAAAAAAAATGTATCTCCTTGCTCTTCTTGGAGGGCTGATGCACTGGAATGATCAATGGACCTCACAGTGGAGGATATCACAATGTCTCTAATTGAAACATCCCTTCAGGGCCACCTGTGGGGGTCCTGTTTCGTGAAACCCCCTCTAACACAAGCTTGTCCTCACTCAGGACTTTTGTTGCAGGAAGTGGTTGTTATGGAGGGAAGTTGACTGACTTTCACAAGTCCTGTCAGTTCACTGATGCATACTCATATTACTCTAAACAAACAAACAACAAATAATGTATTACAGTTGAGTGCTTCATGTACATTCACACAGAAATATGCGAGGACCCAAAATTATATTTGGACGCCTAAAGGTCTGATGAATGTTTAGTGCGAAAATTAGGTCCGGTAAACTATTTCATTTGAATGAACAACCGGCATGAAAACCCAGTAAGATTATGCACTTCAAATGCCCAGAACCTACATGACAAAACTGTATTAAACTTGGCTAAGTGGAACCTGCTCTCCCGTCTTTGCACTTCTGTATTTGATGTGGTTTGATATAAACAATAGCAAATACAAAAATCTGAATGACTATTTGAAAACGTACATGCTGTGCAAAAGGTGTGCAGCTCTTTGTGTACTAGATTATTTCTGCTTTTCGATACATGCTACCTACTGTCAAATATGCAATTTATAGTGAATTGGCATTCTCATTCAGCTCGTCTGCTTGTTTGGTCTGATCGCATTGGTCAAAATGCTTGCGAAAATCAGACCAAATATTTGTTTCCCGTTCACATCTTGGTGTGAACAGGCATTAAGCTTTAAGCATTTAGTCTTAAAGGGATAGTTTACCTAAAAATGAAAATTCTGTCATTAATTGCTCACCATCATGTCATTCCAAACCTGTAAGACCTTCATTCATCTTCGGAAC
>NW_015641021.1:701385-711831 GCF_001515625.1 Sinocyclocheilus rhinocerous
CCATTTTCCCAGGACGCGTCCTGGCCAGGATTTCTATATTGCCTAAAATATCCTAAAATGTTCCTTGTGTTTTCGAAACGCTGTCGATGTACTTTGAATCAAAGCAATATAGAAATCCTGGCCAGGACGCGTCTTGGGAAAATGGCACGTACGGTCACCCTAATATATGCAACTTTAATATACAAAATAAGGATATTTTAAGAAAAATCTTATCACAAGTAGAGGAAGGACTGTACGGATGTCCTTTTAAACTCAGTGCTTTGCATTAATTTTGCTGATGCATAGCAGATAATGATTTATGTTTTATATGAGACGTTTTGTATCCTAATTGACCTAATGAGATGATTTTTCACTTAAACTTAATGGAGCAAAGTTCTCGTTCTCATTAAATCATTATGAACCACAGTCTTTCTTCAGAAACAAATAACTTGGTGTTATTTTTAGCCATACTTTGGTGAGAAAAGTGTCTATCTGTTATATGTATGCTGTTATTAATTCATTTCTTGACAGGAAGCATTAGAGTGCTCCCCTGTCACTGTGAAACCATCTGTTAATCAGCACTTTTGTGACTGCCGGCATATGTCTAGAATCAAAGCCTATGAACATGAGCACTGGCATCTCAAAGGTTCACAGTATCAATGGAATACAATGGATCTGGTTGAAAAACCTGAACATTAATTAATGGTGGCAGAAGGAACAGTCAGGAATGGGCTAGTGGAGGTTAAGGCATGCAAGCATATGCACATTGTAAAATGATTTGTAAATATATTTTAATGATGTTTGTTTAATGAAAATACACTCTATACCTTTTGGAATCTGTACAGTTTGCAATCTGTAAGAGTTTTTAATGTTTTTCAAAGACGTTTCTAATGCTGACCAAGGCTGCATTTATTTGATCAAAAATACAGTAAATATTGTGAAATATTACTAGAAAAAAAATTATATTTTAATATATTCTAAAATGTATCATGTGATGGCAAAGTTGAACTGTCAGCAGGCATTACTCCAGTCCTCAGTGCCATTGATGATCTTTTTTATAGAAAGTTCAAAAGAACAGCATTTATTTGACATATAAATCTTTTGTCATATTGTGAATACTTTGCTGTCACTTTTGATCAATTTAATGCATCCTTGCAGAATAAAAGCACAGTTTAAAAATCAATCAATGAATCAATCAGTCAGTCAATCAGTCTTACTGACCCCAAACTCTTTTGAAAAACACATTTGTGGTGTAATTATTTTGTTATTATGTGTTTAGAAAGTAGAGATTTTGATGTTAATAAGCAGGATGTTTATTGGTTTCAGGTCAAATCTCAAGCTCAAGCCTTCCACCAAGGACAGCAAACCAAATATGTTTATTTCCTATACCATTCAAAGATTATAAGAACAGTATCTCAGTTATTTCACTGAGCACTGTGACTGGTTGAGCAAGGACAGACAGTGGATGTGTCATGAGACCCAAAGAGATATTTAAATAAAAGTTTAAATAAACACAAAAAAGGGAAAATAGAGTGTCTTGTGTCCCACATGGCCATAGCGGTAATGACAGTATCACACTCCAATAAGGGACAGCCAGGACCCCACACTTAATTGAACCCCTTGTGCATGTCCCATGACCCCTAGCATAAAACTCCACTGTATTTTCCACTATGTCATATTTTACATTTTTTTAGACACATTTCTACAGGCTTTTGCCACACATACTGTTTCTGTCCTACTCCACCCCACCACAAATCTCTTAGTTTGGACAGTTTGGCAGGAGTTGATATGTTGCCAGGATTCTTTTCTGAAAATCAATAGCAAAAATGCAAATTAATAATTTATTTTCTCCCAGGGAAGCAAATAAATGAATACATATTTATGTCAGAGGGATATGTAATTTGATCTTCAAAGTTAACTATATTGTATTTTGGAGGTCACATCACAGTGGGACTGAGTGTTAGACTGGGGCACACGAATCATATTGTTATGAAGCCTGTAGGGAGATAAAGGCAGTAGCCTTGAACAAAAAAGATAAACTAAATTGTACTGATTTATAGAGTTATAGCCTAGAAATGTGGCTTTTTTTTCCAGAGTATAATGGCATAACATATGAAAAGGGCAATAAATTAAGGCTGGTGGCATATTATGAAAGTAAATTTAGTGTGGATCACTATGAATGAGTAATATACCTCACAGCTCACAATGTAAACCGAAGTTAACGGGAATTAATTCTTGCTAGCTAGCTTGAGAAACAGACTGGAATATGCATGAGTTCGTCTAGAGTAATAAGTAGGCTACACATTTTATTGGAGGGTTTTTTTATGTCGCCAATGGGGTGTCATTTCCACACATAATGTTGGCTCGCCTGATTTGAAAAGCTAGCCAGCTCTTGATAATATGAGAGACTGTTCCATAATCAAAGCCCTCAAACCAGAGAGATGAAAGGAGAGAGGCTGCAAAGCCTGTCTGACATGTGTACCAAGCCCCTTCCTTCACTCTCCTTTATTCCTCTTTTTTTCCCAGAGAGAGAAAAGGGAAGGAAGAGAGTATGAAAGAAATAAAGGGTGAAGACAGAGAGACACAGAGAGGAGAGGGCGGAAAGCAAAACCATCTCACTGTGAGTTTTGTCACCTATTAAAGAAAAAAAAATGTATCTCCTTGCTCTTCTTGGAGGGCTGATGCACTGGAATGATCAATGGACCTCACAGTGGAGGATATCACAATGTCTCTAATTGAAACATCCCTTCAGGGCCACCTGTGGGGGTCCTGTTTCGTGAAACCCCCTCTAACACAAGCTTGTCCTCACTCAGGACTTTTGTTGCAGGAAGTGGTTGTTATGGAGGGAAGTTGACTGACTTTCACAAGTCCTGTCAGTTCACTGATGCATACTCATATTACTCTAAACAAACAAACAACAAATAATGTATTACAGTTGAGTGCTTCATGTACATTCACACAGAAATATGCGAGGACCCAAAATTATATTTGGACGCCTAAAGGTCTGATGAATGTTTAGTGCGAAAATTAGGTCCGGTAAACTATTTCATTTGAATGAACAACCGGCATGAAAACCCAGTAAGATTATGCACTTCAAATGCCCAGAACCTACATGACAAAACTGTATTAAACTTGGCTAAGTGGAACCTGCTCTCCCGTCTTTGCACTTCTGTATTTGATGTGGTTTGATATAAACAATAGCAAATACAAAAATCTGAATGACTATTTGAAAACGTACATGCTGTGCAAAAGGTGTGCAGCTCTTTGTGTACTAGATTATTTCTGCTTTTCGATACATGCTACCTACTGTCAAATATGCAATTTATAGTGAATTGGCATTCTCATTCAGCTCGTCTGCTTGTTTGGTCTGATCGCATTGGTCAAAATGCTTGCGAAAATCAGACCAAATATTTGTTTCCCGTTCACATCTTGGTGTGAACAGGCATTAAGCTTTAAGCATTTAGTCTTAAAGGGATAGTTTACCTAAAAATGAAAATTCTGTCATTAATTGCTCACCATCATGTCATTCCAAACCTGTAAGACCTTCATTCATCTTCGGAACACAAATTAAGATATTTTTGATGAAATCCGAGAGCCTTCTGACCCTCCATAGACAGCAATGGTATTACCACGATCAAGGCACAGAAACGTAGTAAGGACATTGTTAAAATAGTCCATGTGACATTAGTAGTTCAACTGTACCTTTATGACGCTACAAGAATACTATATATATGTGTGCAAAGAAAACAAAAATAATGACTTTATTCAACGATTTCTTCGCCGCCATTGTCAAGAGTATCACGTCACCAGCATTACGTGCATGTGTCATGGTACTCTCGAAAATGGCGGCAGACTGTCCCAGGAGAGAAGACATCGTTGAGTAAAGTTATTTTTGTTTTCTTTGTGCACAAAAAGTAGCTTCTTAAAATTACGGTTGAACCACTGATGTCAAATGGCATATTTTAACGATGTCCTTACTACATTTCTGTGCCTTGAACGTGTACCCTTGCTATTTATGGAGGGTCAGAAAGCATTGGATTTCATCAAAAATATCTTAATTTGTGTTCTGAAGATGAACAAAGGTCTTGTAGTTTTGGAACGACATGAGGGTAAGTAATGAATGACAGAATTAAAATTTTTGGGTGAACTTTCTCTTTAATGTTATGGCACTGGATGCAAAATTTCAAATCAAGTGGCATCTTGCAAACAAATGTTTGCAATTACTCTTAAATCTTTCCCCACCATTGACTGAATTTTCTGGAAATCCATGTTTTCATATGGTAGGGGGTGCTATTGCGTATCTTCTGAAATGGTACAGAATCTCTTGATCAAAAAACAAATGAAGATGAAGCAGAAAGAAGCGAAGGAAGCAACACGATAATCACACAATATTCAACAGTTCTCAAAAAAACTGTTCAAAACTTCCTAACATTATCGAATGAAATGTCAAACCCACTAAGAGGTATATGCAAGCTTTGGGAGTATTGATGGACTGCATGATCTATGTTTTGATCATCATTCTGAATCCATCCGGATGTAGTCTTTGGAAGAAAAAAAAATGCCCACATTCAAGTGTTGGTTAAAAAATGCCTGAAGCTAAAATAAAACAGTTTGTTGTGTTCTTTTGATATGATGTATGTTCTGATATTCATCCAATAAAATATCCTAGGGGCCATGAAAGTTTTGTGAAAATGATCAAAAATGCTGGCGCTGCCTGGCAACTTTATAAAAAAAATAAAAAATGCTGGCAGGGAAAGAACTTTTTAGTGGATGCATGCATGAAGTCCGTTTTCAATGTATTTCTTAAAAATATATGCCATTTGGTTTGAGAATGCAAATACATTCATATATATTAAATGTGGCTTACAGTAAATGTCAAATATTTTTTAGGAGGTGCTCATGGGAGTTTTAGCTTTTGAAATTATCTGTTAAGCTGTATAAAATGTAACAATGTTTAAAGTGTGACATGTAAAGTGTTAATGATAAATATAAATATTTATTTATTTGTTTGTTTGTTTATTTTTTATTGATTTATTTATTTTATTAGTAGTATATATTTTTCTTTTCAATGGACATTAGCAATCAACAATGATTTTCCTTGAATCTACTGTTATGAAAGTACTAATGGTTCATGTTAGTGTAAAACTGCAGCAACCTCTGTTCAGATGAAACACTAACCACCATCTCATCCTTTTCTAACAGCGCTGACACTCAGGCAGCTAACACAGATGGAGAAACCAGTGAACAGTGTTAACCCTTGTCTTCCCATTCACTCACACAACAGTTTGGGCAAGGAGGAGTCAGAAGTGGATTGACAGCAGAAGGGATTGGTTTAGTAACCAGACAATCAAGATCAGAGTCACCGAACCAAATCTTTTTTTTTCTTAGTTACTAACAGAGACAGTGAGAACAGGAGGAAAGGAACAATAGTTGATCTATTGTACTATCTATTGTATGATATGGTAATAATTAAATGTTTTCCTTATGAATCTAAAAACTCTATAAACAAATGTAGTGGAGATATTTCAGTAGGTGCAAAGACAAAAATTGGACATAGCCCCTTTAAGACACTGATTTTTTTGCAACCGCCAACACCCTCATTTGCATGCCAGTTTGCATGTGAGAGCTCCCAGGTGTTCAAGTTCACAATCCATCGGTGCGTTCAAATGGCCCTATAGTACTGTGCAAAGTGAAGCCATTTTAAGATTAGATTCCAAATTGCAGAGCGTATTTGTTTAGTCCAAAGGGCACTGCAAACAGCATAAGGATTGATAGATAAATTCACAAGACGTGAAGAGGGAAATTTACCCATCTGTCACTGTGCACCACCTCTACTAAACCAATGCCCTGTCCCAAATGGCACACTTGATGCGCAATTGCAGTCTTCTATATTTGTGATGACCATCTATAACAGGGGTGTCTAAACTTTGTCCTGGAGGGCCGGTGTCCTGCAGAGTTTAGCTACAACTTGCCTCAAGATACCTGTCCAGAAGTTTCTAGTATGCATAATAAGATTGCAAGACACCGGCCCTCCAGGACTGAGTTTGGACACCCCTGATCTATGAGACCGTAGGGCAGTGATGGGCAAATTCGGCCCTTCCAGGCCACTGTCCTGCAGAGTTTAGCTCCAGCTCTAATCAAACACACCTAAACCAGTTAATCAATGAATTAAGGCTACAGACCGGTGAGTTTTATCAGGGTTGGAGCTCAACTCTGCAGGACAGTGGCCTGGAAGGGTCCAGTTTGCCCATCTCTGCCATAGGGGGTACTTCTTATTTTGTATTGAACATTAATGTGGCATCAGTTGACATAAACTATCAAATACCACTTTCTGTAATGGATCAAATAAATAAATAAATAAATGCCTTTACCTTCTTAGATATTTACTTTTTGTTATGCTCCCAAAGGTAAGAATAAAATCCCTAAAAGATGATTTAGTGCATTTTTTTCTCACTTCAAATCACTGGTTTTATAAATACTATCAAATGCATCTTTTTAAAATCACAATTGCCCACTTTCCTTCCACCATTGATTTGACAGGCAGCCACTGCTCAGTGAGTTTTGTTTAGGTAACACAGATCATTACACACCCATAATTACAAACCGAATCTCTTTTCACAGAACAGCGGCAGACAGTACAGGCTGTTTCCTTTCAGCAGGGCTGCTAGGTTACCTCTGCTCCCCTGCCAAAACTTCTCTCCTATTTTCACATCAAGAAGAAACTAAAGAGTTTCTTCTATGAAGCTGTGGTTGTTTTTCCCCCATAAATTCCCCTTTTAGCCTTATTTTCTCCACTCCCTTATCTGAACTCTGACATTTATTAAGAGTGACAGTGTATGAGCGGATATGAGGACAGAGAGTCCATAGAAGCACAGCATCTTTATATGGATGTTATTTTTCACTACACCAGTGGCCCACAACCACCAGCGCTCACTCAGTTTCACACAGTACCCTCTGTACCCGGCAAGTGTAAACTCACAGGTAGATGCTGCTAACTGGACCAGATAAAACGTTTGGGACATAATTGGCACAACACCACGCGTTCCTGCCAATGCAGTGTTCGCGGAGTGTTGTTTGCGGTGGTAATGTGGTGTACCGATCCATTTTTTCTTCCGGCTGGTGCAGAAAGTGAATGATGCCAAAAAGTTAATTGGAAATGGGATTGCAAACAGATGTAGCTCAACATTCAAACTCTAAAACCAAATAAAAGATACACTGTAAGCATAGAAATTGGAATGGCTTTGCAATGGAATTTGGAAAGTTGGACAACTACGTTTTTGCAGATACCAGACTATGGAAAAGATCAGACTATGATATTATAATATGATATTGTGATATGAAAGGGATACTAAATACAAAAATTTGAAACTTACTGTCATTATTTATTCACCGCCAAGTTGTTCTAAACCTGAATGACTTTCTTCTTTGGAACACAAAAGAAGATATTTTGAAAAAGCCTTTGACTTTCATTATATGGATAAAATTGGTCCTTCAAGATATCTTCTTTTCTGGTCCACAGTAGAAAGTCATACAAAATGATTCTTAAATATAAATGAATACAGTGCAGGGTATCAGAGTGAATCAGACAATTTAAGATTTGATTAGATTGGTGTTAAAACAACCCAAAGAGCCGAATTCCACAAAGAGGCTCAAGACAACCGAATGTTCATAAATCAGATCCTGGCGCCACGAGTCTGAAGTGAGCCTAACAAACTAGCAGCTTCAAACAGCTTTGAACATTAACACAAAATAACACATTGATAATTTCAACTCAGGAAGGAGATTCTGATTTCGGGGCAAGTAACCAAGATTGATGGTCAAAGAGATGCACAGCATGACCATCACATGTAAATCCATGATAGTAATCACAGAGCTAAAGACTTTCTTTGGATTGACTTCCCCCCACCTAGAGGACAAGAACTAGACTGAGATTCCTTATGAGTCCTTTTAACCTCTTTGGTCTTCACAGAACACATTCTCACTTCACAGAATGGCAGACTGTCTTTACACGTATATATGCCCAATATGATGCTGAAAGGACTTATGAGCAACTTTCACTTCAATGCATAACTCTATGTCATGTGTGTAACCTACACATGACTATCATGTCCTAATCGCTTATTGTGTATGTATTTTGAATAACTATTGAATAGTTTATAGGATTATATTCATGTTGGGTATGAATGAGTTTGAAAATTCATGCTTTAAACGTTTCTATCAATCAATACCTTGTCAAATATATTATATTCTGGTTATAGAAATCATGTCGGGAGGAGAAACATCGCAACACCCCAAGCTAAGACAATTGTCTATTGGTCAAGATACCATTTGGGATGTGTCAAACAGCCCAGATTAAATACTCAGGACACCATCAAATTAAGATTTTGACTTTTAGTCATCGATTTTAGCCATGCTTTTTACCACTGCTTTTTGCCCGTGAATTCTTTGAGCGCCGTTCCAGCGTGCTTCGGTCTGCACACCCGCTGCTACTTAGCCACGATGAGAAGAAAAGCCATCTAGTCTCGTTACTTCTATTCTTCTACTTTATTTATTTTCTTTCTGTTGAGAGTTTTGTGTTCTGAGTTAAGTTTTGCCGCAACGCCGTGTCTCCGAGTTCACCTCGAGTCTGTGACCGCCACAAAACTTCAACCAGCCCACAACTCCGCATCTTCAGCCAACGCCCAACCATTGGCTTCCCAAGACATCACTTAACTCGAAGACTGTAGCAAGGAGGGTCAAAAGGTAAGTATCGTTTAATAGAAAACTTTCTGTACTTTCAGTGGGAAAAAAATTATTCAATTGGACATTCTCCTGCTGAGAAATAGCTGATAAAATGTAAGTAAAAGTTGAGTGTTCAAGATACATTTTTTATATCGGTCTTATTTGACATTCAATATCTCAGGACAGAAACTGTTTTTTGATGATGTTCCCCAGCATGTTAGCTGTATCTGTTTCATATTTTGTGGTGATAGCATAAAGTGCCCAAAACTTGCCATACACAAAAAATAATGCCATAACTCCAAGACCGTAGCAAGGAGAGTCAAAAAGTAGGTATCGTTTGATAGAAATCTTTCTATATTTTTATAGATAGGTGAGAGATAGGTGATAAAATGCAAGAAAAATTTATGTGGTCAAGGGACATTTTTCATATCATTCTTATTTGACGTTCAATATCTCATGAAAGAAATATGGTAGGAGAAAAAATATTTTTAGGCGATGTTCCCCAACATATGAAATTAAATGTGAATTAAATTTTGTGGTGATATTGTCATGATCTCCAGCTGGAGTGCCCATGAGCTCCTCTAGAGGGCAGTCCATTCTGTACCTTGCCATTCACTCAGGACTCCATTTCCCATAATCCTTTGCCCGGACTCATCAAGTGCATCACCTGTCTCTCATCAGATCTCATCATCAGTTCACAGCTGTCTCACATTAGTAGGACTATAAGAATAGCACACACATTCTCTGTCATCGCTGGTGATTGAATATTCTATAGCTCTTCCGTGTTTGTAGTTTCTCTGTTTCCTTGCCTTCGTGTTTTGATCCCTGGACTGTTTTCTTGTTTATGATTGTTTTGCTGCCTGCCCTGACCATTGCCTGATTATCTGGATTACTCTTTTGCCTTGCCACTGCCATCGTTGTTTGCTGTTGTTGACCACGCCTGTTTGACTACGCTCTTATTAAAGCCTTGCATTTGGATCCCCACTTTGTCGTCACGCCTCCCTCATTACAGAATCACCAGCCACACCCGTATCCAGCGGACCGGGTGTCATTCCAGGCCAACCATGGACCCAGTTGACCAGCTACTACGTCTTCAGCAAGGAGGCTTATCTATTGAAGAGTATGTTCACCAGTTCTGTGAGTTATCCTATCTAGTACCGTTTGATGAAATTGCTTTAAAAGACATTTTTCGTTTTGGACTCAACGAGTCTGTGAAGTCATGGTTTCCTGGAGGAGAATTCAAATGTACTTTGAGAGACTTTATGGATTATGCTCTTTTGCTATGTGGTTCTCCCTTCACCGTGGGAGAAGCAAAGTCTCTTCCCAAAATGGCCACCAGTTCAGAGACCATTCACAAAATGGCTGCCAACCCAGAACCTGTTCTCAAGATGGCCACCACACCACAGCCTTCTACTGTCATGTTTGCTTCTCCTGAGTCTCGTCCCGTAATGTCCACCATTCCAGAGTCTCTCTACAAGATGGCTGCGAACCCAGAGACTCTCCACGCAATGGCTGCCAACCCAGAGTCAAGTCAAGTCACAGCTGATCGTCCAGAGCCTCGTCACGTCTCAGCTGGTCTTCCACAGCCTTAGAGGCCGTCTGCAAACTCTCTGCCCGTCCTGTCACGGCTATGGAGGTCGTCTGTGAACTCTCTACCCGTCCTGTCACGGCTATGGAGGTCGTTTGTGAACTCTCTGCCTGTCCCTGTAACGGCTATGGAGGCCGTCTGCAAACTCTCTGCCTGTC
>NW_015641021.1:712003-724507 GCF_001515625.1 Sinocyclocheilus rhinocerous
ATGGAGGCCGTCTGTGAACTCTCTGCCTGTCCTATTATGGCTAAGAAGGCTGTTTCTGAACCCTCAGTCTGTCCTATCACGGCTATGGAGGCTGTCTGTCCTGTCACGGTTATGGAGGCAGTCTGTGAATTCTCTGCCTATCCTGTTACGGCTAAGAAGGCTGTTTCTGAACTCTTAGTCTGTCCTGTTCTGACCAAGGAGGTCGTTTCTGAATTCTCTGACATTCCAGCCACGGTCAAAAAGGCTGCCCCTGAACTCTCTGCTCACCCTGTTATGGCTAAAGATGCCATTTCTTAACTGTCTGCCAGTCTTGTTACGGCCGCTGAGGCCATTGTTAACCTCTCTGTGCTCTATGTTCCAGTTCTGCTTGATCCGCCTTGGTGGTATCCTGCTCCACCGGCTCAGCCATGGGGGTCATTAGCTCTGCTCTCTGGCACTCTGCTCTGCCCTGGCTCACTGCTCCGCCCTGGCTCCCTGCTCCGCCGGCTTCGCCCTGGCTCTCTGCTCCGATGGCTCCGCCTTGGCTCACTGCTCCGCCTTGGCTCTCTGCTCCGCCGGCTCTGTCTCAGTCCCCTGTTCCTCTCCTTCCTCATGGACCTAGCCCTCCATCCCTCCCCCGGTTCCGCCTCCGCTCCACCTCTCTCCTGGACTCTGGTCTGTTCAAGTTAAGGAGCGTCTGGAAGCCACTCCTTAGGGGGGGCTCTGTCATGATCTCCAGCTGGAGTGCCCATGAGCTCCTCTAGAGGGCACTCCATTCTGTACCTTGCCATTCACTCAGGACTCCATTTCCCATAATCCTTTGCCCGGACTCATCAAGTGCATCCATCGTCTCTCATCAGATCTCATCATCAGTTCACAGCTGTCTCACATTAGTAGGACTATAAGAATAGCACACACACTCTCTGTCATCGCTGGTGATTGAATGTTGTATAGCTCTTCCGTGGTTTCTAAGTTTCCGTGTTTCTCTGTTTCCTTGCCTTCGTGTTTTGATCCCTGGACTGTTTTCTTGTTTATGATTGTTTTGCTGCCTTCCCTGACCATTGCCTGATTATCTGGATTACTCTTTGGCTTTGCCACTGCCATCGTTGTTTGCTGTTGTTGACCACGCCTGTTTGACTACGCTCTTATTAAAGCCTTGCATTTGGATCCCCACTTTGTCGTCACGCCTCCCTCGTTACAGCAGTTCACAACAAACACAAAAGTGTTTCAATGATTATATGGATAACTTGTTCTTGGTAGAATCAATACTAACTAAAAAAAAACTTCTATAAGTAAAAGTTTGTAACTCCAAGTTTGTTGCCTATAAAAATATTTAAATCATTCAAAACATAATATATAGTTGTAAAGCATTTACCAGGCTGAATAACCCATCACTTATGGCAGTACTAAGCAGATACTCTTTCAAATCTCTTTGAAAATCTCTGTGATCTCTGCGATCACTTTTTATGCTAGGAACATTACACAAAACCGAATCACATTCTTCTAACAAACAATAACTGACTTACTGTATGGTACTCTATCTTGAACGTCCTCTTTGGTTTCTCCTAAAGGCCCTGTATGAGTGCCACAAATGTGCTTTTGCCCCTGCCAGCTGCAGTCACAGAATTTGACCTGTGAAAGTGCTGACAGGCTTGTTTGATAAAATATGTACATAATGTAACCAGATGCACAAGGCCACCACAACCACACAACCCCATCATCAATTGAAACTTATGCATGTACATTAAATATGAATGTGTTATTACTGTAGATGAATTATTGATTTATATAGTAATATAATTATGCATTACATAGGTGGACGTTGGTCAGAAATTGATATGTTATGAGAAGGATATTAATATTTTAGAGAATCAAAATCACTTAGGTCAGTCCAAAGTTATGCTGATCAGCATTCATTAACATTTACACCAAAGGGTTTCAGGTATTATGGGAAAATCAAAACAATTATGGATATTAAATATGAATTTAATGTCTGTGAGGCTTCTACTCCTCGGCATGCATAAATTCCAGTTTATAACAGAAACCTAATAGAGCGGTATTTCTCGGTCCTGCTCCTAGAGTCCCCCAGCACTGCACGTTTTGGATGTCTCCCTTATCTAACACCCCTGATTCAACACATCGGCTCATTAGTAGAGGCTCCAAGACCTCACTAGGGTGTGTCACATTAATGACTGTCCTGGGGACTCATAGGAGCTGAGAAATGCCGCTGCCATACAGAATCCTTATTGAGAAGAGCCCACATTTTCTTTTTGCTCAGATGCTCCTTTAAAGCTCAGAAGGCTTTGTTTATGTCATCACTTTTTCTCAGATGTGCCATACAACTCTGTAGTTCAGGGGTGTGCAATGCAAACTTGATTGTTGTTTAGCTCCAATTTGCCCCAACACACCTGCCTGGGCGTTTTTAGTAAGCCTGATGACCTTGACTAGCTGGTTTATTTTGGTTTAGAGATAAAATCTGCAGGATAGAGGCCCTTCAGTAGCAGGAATGGACACCCCTATCTTCAGAAGAAATTAATTGTAGAAACACCAAATTCATGTAGATAGCATAGCACAGATCATATGGCCATGGGGAAAAAAGTATAATTAAAAATGCCATATTATGAAATTAAACTATATGGACAAGTAAAAATGAATGAATACAAAACATGTTAAACTAAATGCTTCTCAAAGTAATACAGATGTTGTCAAGGTCCTCTCTGACCTTGATTTAGAAACTCAGAAAATAGAATCAATCTTAATTCAAGATTACTACTGGGAAAATGTGCCTGTGATGACATTTCAGCAAAATAATATTATGTTTCTTATTGCATGTATCATGACACTTTGGAAATGAAATGTTCAGTGAGTAGTGCTGAAAGTGTGTTCAGTTTCATCCAAAACAGATGAACGTTAATCTGGCAACATTTTACATTTGAAAATAACCTACCACCTATGCTATATCCGACCCCAAACCTAACCCATAGTGTTAACAGAAGCAAACATACTCTGTACCAGGTGAGCTACTGAGTGAGTTTACTACACCAGAAAAGCCATACGGTATGGAACAGATTATGTGGTGCAAATGTGACAATGTATTAGTTTACAAATCATGCACTATGGTAAAAGAGTTTTGAGGTCATAACATAATATTGTGCAAGGAACCACATGAAAACAAGTCTTCATTGATCAATAATCTGCCCATGTATTCAAAAGGAATAAAAGTCATTGGCGTTTTACTGCCGCTAGTGGTAATATTAGAAGAAACATAGAAAGAAGCACAGATTTTTCCCAATAAACTTAAGTTGCAAAAAGTTGTTTGTAACTCCAGCAGCCTCTAAAATTGTCAGTTACAAAAAGATTCAAATCACTCAAAATACAATATGTTGGATTGAGAAATACTGCAACATAGTCAAAGTCATATGGAATCCTTATTGAGAAGAAAACATTTCCTGACTCATTTCATCTATGATGTGTCTCTTCTAAGAAGGAATACTGTAAAATTAGAAATATTTGAAATTTCAACATATAGTAAAAGAACAGAGCTTTAAAATATGTGTAGACAGTATAGTTTAGATAATTTGACCTTGGAAAGATTTCATTTCCTTTGAAATGTTTGAGTACATGTTGAAAATTCTTTGGCATCTGATTGCAGGCTTTTTGGCTAATCTGAGCACAGTTCTTGACATTGTTAAGCTTTTTTTCTGAAACTCATGTGAGATAGCGAGGGCCTTATTCTCAGGAGAAAATCTGAGCAGGAGACTTAAGCAAATGTTTTCCATTTAATCGCATTGCCGTCTAGGAGAAAAACTTGAGATATTAAGAGATCTCATTTGTGATTATTCTTCCATATGGGTAAAAGCTTTTCTGCGCACACTAACACAAAAGCCTACTATAAACTTCCTCTTCAGTGTCTTGACATCCTATTTTGGAAAAGAATGTTAGCAATTTAGGCAGGAGCTAAATGATGTGTAATGCTGCGGTTGCGTGTGAGCGCGTGTGTGCGTTTGCGCCTTCGCCTGAACCCTTTTGCTCGGCCAGTGACAGATGTGCGTTTCTGCTGACAGTGCTGATCTACAGCAAGCCGGCCTGGCTTCTCACCAAGCTATTACTTAATTCATTGACATTTGCCATAATTGCCTGGAGGCAGTTTCCAGAGGAAGTATAGGGTTCTAACAGGATTAGATTAGAAAAATACAATTACCATTTCAGATTTAAGGAGAGTAATCTGACCAAGACTTTGATGTGAAGGAGAGGCGAGGAAGGGGGAGGACAAGGAGCACGAAACTACAGGAAATGTTAATGCATACTTTAAGGTGGGGAAATGAGGGATGGAAAGGCGAAAAGACAAGTGTGGCTGCGTGTTATGGATGGCCACTCATTTTTTTATTTTTTTACTCTCCTGTTTCTTAGAGACTGCCAGTTGATCATGACTTGTCTGCCGAGCCGGCAGAAATGGACTGTCAGGACAGCTTGGATATGTCGATTCAGAGATAATGACATATTGAAGCATCTGAACCACAGTCGTATCATCCCTCATGTAATTGGCTCCTCCACCAGTTTATTGTCCCCAGCTGTAATGCTCATCATTTAGAAAAGTGTGTATGTGTGCGTGTAAGTCCGAAGAGGGTTGTAAGAAAGAGTGTTAAAGAATCCCCCACCGATTCAAATCTCACCCTTACTGGTTAGAGACGTTGCTATGTAACAAGCTCTATTTGGGCTTTTCACATGGGGGAACGGGTCATCACAACTTCAAAGAGGAAGTCTTTATTCATTCCCGGTTGTACTGTGGGACTCTGGTGAATGAACTGATTAGAACTGCAATCTAACTAACTCTCTCAACTCATCTTCATTTGCATACGATTCAGATGAAGGGTGTGGTATTACCTGAAAATGTATTTTTGAGTTGTGTATCATAAATCATGTCTTAAAGTGAGCTATAGAGCCACCAGAGGCTACGTTCTCATTCACAGCATCCTGTTTCTGTCTCTTAAGGTCTTAAGACACAGCCGAGCCATCCCGCGCAGATTTGCATTTACTGGGGCTGCTTGATTAAATGTCATACAGCATATCTCCAAACCTTGACTGCATCTTCTTTTCAAAGAGAAAGGTGTCAGAAGTTTCCTGTGCTCCGGGTGACCTTGCCGTCGAAGCGAGTTGCCACTGAAGGGCAAGGCTCACGCGTCCATGATTTAGTCAAAGCCCAATCACAGATAATTCATCAACCTTGAGATTAATTTTTCATACACAAATGATGGTCATGAATCAAGCCAATCTATGGACACACCTTTCTGACCTTAGCTGACTCTTGCATATGTTTTGAAGGGGTTGGTTACACCTCCACTTTTACCTTGATTTTTCATATTAAAGTGTAGTTTTTGCTTGGACTTTCCCACCAGAAGCTAAGGAATTTTGTCTGCACTGAGAAACCAAAACAACTCTAAAATTGTCTCTACAGTCTCAGAAATCATCAATCATCAGGGATCATCTAGAACAGGGGTTCTCAACTCTGGGCCTCAAGGTCCACTTTCCTGTAGAGTTTCGCTCCAACCCTAATCAAACACACCTGAACGAGCTAATCAAGTTCTTCAGTATTGCTTGAAACTGACAGGTAGGTGAGTTTGATCAAGGTTGGAGCTAAACTCTGCAGGAAAGTGGATCTCGAGGGCCAACCTCTGATCTAGAATAAAGGTATTTTACCCAAAAAAAGTATACAGCAATAATGTACATAATCAGTATCACACAAGCAAGAGTGCTGTTGTTCTAAATATAATACACTGATTTTCAACCAAGAGTACGTTTGCATGACATTGCATTTATACAACACTTCAAATAAAAAGCAGTTAATATTGAGTAACATGTTAGATACAATTGCCAGTTACTTTGTTCTTGCTCCACAAGTAAAAACAGTTCAAAATGAAAAAAAAACATTTTTTAAGCAACAGACAGTATCCATGTTTCGTTCCTGAATTAAACCATATTTAAGAATGACTTGAGTCAAATCATTCATTCTTTTTGACACCTGTTTTAGTAACGATTTAACTTACAGAAAAGGTCACTTTAAAATCCCCACCACTATTCATAGTTTTCACATGACATCATATTCTTACAGAAATGCCCACGGTTTAGCCAAAATGCTGGATAGTTGTTTAATCGGATGCACTAACTGGCAAAGAGACAAGTCTGGGTTTGGTCAACATTAGCTAATTAGCCCTTACCTTTGCTCTGGCAATGGAGATTTGAAGATTTTTTTGCCCACACTTAATGTTGCTTAATATACTAAGACATTTATATTAAAAGCCAATTCAATATGCACTTTACTGATGATGTATACTATATGCAGATAAGCAGATGTGCCCAGAATATAGTCACATTTTAAGTGTTTTCCCTTTAGAAAATCATTATAAAGAAAACGCTTAATTTGGCTTTAAGCATTAAGACAATGATATTGAAGGACCAAATTCATCTTAACAAAACATCCTAAAGTACAGGCAAGCAGAATAATATAATGGATATGAAGAATATGAATGAAACCTGTAAGCATTTTTCAATAGAAACCCATTATGAAGAAAACTCTTACCATGCAACTTAGCACATTGCATTCTGGCTCATCTGCTTGTCTGTATATAGTATACATCATCAATAAGGTATACACTGAATAGGATCTTTTAATAACATTCTAGTTAAGAATTTTCTGTTAACGGTTTTCCATATCATATCCTGATTCGACTGTACTAAAGCTTGTATTGCACTTACTTTTTCTTAACTTCCAGACTTAAAAAAAAAAAATCTAAACCAAGAGACTGTCTTATTCTTGCTTGACAAATATCTAGCAATCATTACATTGAACTTGAGTTACATTGTTTATTTTGAAACAATTGTTTTCACTGAGTCAAAACAACACAAGCCTTCCTCTAGCTCAATGTAGATCTAATGTTGCAATGCCAAGGCCACAGGTTTGATTCCCAGGTAAACAAATAAATAAATGCATCTGAATACAATGCAAGTCACGTTGGATAAAAGCATCTGCCAAATGCATAAAAGTAATGCAAATGTTAAGTAAGTTTACGTAAGCAGATTCTTTGCCCGAATTAACTGTAAATTGAACCAGACTATGCCGATATAGTGAAAAGTCTGGCTTTTGCATTGCCAACTTTTGGCATTATGTGCAAACAATGTAAAATATACAGTTATGCTTGTAAATATCTAGTCTGTGTTCGAGCCATTTTAGGCTGAGATTATCTATACAAGACTAGAATGTGCAGTAAGCTGAGTGTTATAATGAAATGGACACTGTGTTTCTGTCTAAGCCCTCCTGAAGATAGAATGAGTAAAGGTTATGACTGCTGTGTTTAGCTGTATTTCATGTGTTTAAGTGAGGGCACGGACGTGACAATGACTGCTACTGGCGATCATTGGCTTTTACCTGGCCTCCATCTGGTCTGATTTATCTCAGAACTTTCTTCATCAAGGGTGAAGAAGCTGGTCCAGTTTTGTCCCCGGGTTAAACAGCTATGCCAATGTCAGCAAAACCTGAAAATTCTCCTGTAGGGAGCTAACACATTTACAACTGGAAGGTTATTGAAATCAGAAATGTGGGATGACTGGTGTTATAAAATGTTCTGGAAGTTCAAGGGAAAAGAAAGACTTCATGCTAGGAAAGGCAAAGACTGTAATTTGCTATAAAAGCAGCCAGTTCTCATTTTTCAATCATATTTATGGTTATGAAACATTAGAGTATAAGCATTTACAGCAATACATATGATTGCTAATGCTTGTGTCATATCACTAGTTTGTGTTTGAGTTTGGAGCTTTATAAATAATGTATTTGATCTATTTGTATTGCATCTAACCCCAACCTTAACCTTAGATTATCCATTTTTGAAGAAAATTGTTTATTCAAGTTTCTATACATATGTCTTCCCTGAAAGCTTGTTTCCACCACATAGATATAGACAGATAGATAGATAGATAGATAGATAGATTTGTAAACCAATACATTTTGAAGTTTGCGTCGAATAACCCGCTCAAAGCATTTTTTATGTAAAATTGCTTAGTAGCTCACCTGGTAAAGCACTGCGCATGCCATGCTGACCACTGAAATACCAGTCATTCAAAGACTTGTAAAAGGAAACTAAAATGGCATAGTTGCTTCAGCAAACGTCTTTATATCACATTGTCTTTTGCTAACACTATTGGTTAGGATTAGGTTAGGGTTTACTTTGTCATTTTCAAACACAGTTAAGCATCAACCTTTACTTTATTAATCTAAAACATTAACCAGGCATTTATCTTCTAAACTGTCACAATATATACAACAACTAACATAAAAATGTTTTCATAGTCATGCCCATCCATTTTGGGGAATACTGAATGCACTTTCCTGGACATTTCATTTTGAATGTAGTGTGAAAACATTTAAGAAGAAATATAATATTTTGCAGAAATGCCAGAACAGGCATGTTTTTCAGTGAGCCTGAGTTGTATATTTTCTATGATAAAAGGATTTGGATACATGCACCAAAGTTTTTTGTTTGTTTGTTTGTTTTTTTGTGCCATGTGTTTTGCACCAATATTATGTTGGTTATGCAATGTATAGAAACTAAACATTAATTATTTATTTAATACAGTTAATTATTTTCATGATCGATTGATTGATTCTCTAATCACCTAAGTCTTTTAGGTGACATTTTAGTGGCAAGCCAACAGGTAAGAGAAAAAATCTGCCAAAGAAATATCGTCACTTTCCTTCATTACAAACTCTCATCTTCTGGTGAAATGACTCCCATTGCATTTGAAACTTAGATAAAGCTATTTGTTTATCATTCGTTATTAAAAACATCAAACATTCCATTAACAAACATAGTTCTGACGGTGTTGAGAAAAGCTTTTTATGTTATTACCTGATGGATTTCAAAGAGGGAAAAAAACTCTCTTTGTTTTGTCCCTGTTGCCCTGTTTAGAACAATCTATCTCCAGGGTAACCAGCACATCCTGTCTGTCTGATTTTCAATTACTCACGAGGTCCTGTCCTCCACTTCACTGTCTCAGCGAAACCTTATCCTGCTTACAGGCCCGATACCATCTGTGCTCTTCCCTTTTGTTTCTTTTTCTCTCTGCCTGTCTCCTCCTATTCTTTGTCTCATTCTTTTCCTTCTTCAGTCATTACATCTATCTTTTTGCTCTTTCTCCAAATGTCTTTTCTGTCTTTCTCAGTGTCCCTCGCTCGCTTTGTTTGACCATTCTTGTGTGCAGCTTGTGGGCTCACCTAAAACCTGCAATACAGACTTGTTGTGTTCTGTCCAAACTCTTATTGCATTTCATTAAATTTGAAATTTCCACAAGGAACAATCAAGAACAAATCCTTCTTCTTCATGCCAGTCACTGACATTTTAATGAATCTAAAAATAAAATAAAATAACATTTTGGTAAATAATCATTATAAATAATAAAAACATGATTTGATTATTTATTAGTAATGCAATGCACTCTTTGATATCTGTCATTTTTCAGAGAAGATTGGATTCACAGCTGCTGCAGTGGAATGCTCCATATTCATCATTCACATAATTGCTCTCTGCATCAATTTTTCACCTCTCTCACACTCTACAAAGCCCTTAACTGCATCAAATTTCAAGTCTCCTGAATCTAGACAGATCCAGCCCCCAACTCCCTGTTCTTCAGTGTGCAATTTCAATGCCACCTCATTGCATTATCAGTCAAACAGTGAAGTGCCTTGTACATTAACCATATGTGAGTATGTATGAATGTGTAAGTGGCAGGATGTGTTCCCTATCTTCTACTCACAGTTCCGCTGCAGGGCTTTTGTGCGACACACAGTAAAAGGTGTTGTGTTGGCTGAGCAGTGACACTGCTGCAAGTGAGAGAGATTCACAGCCAGCCACTCCCTTCAGATAAGCTGGCGTTAACGCCAGAGAGAAGGATTTCCATTAAAATAATCAACGGGAGAGCAAAATATCTCTCTCTGTGCTGCCATCGGACATATGCATATCTGCAACACATTCTGATCTAGACAAACTCAGATACACATTTTCAAGAAGAAACACACACACACACACACACAGGTTGGGATGGGTAATTCTTCATGGAATAAAAGCAATCAATTATTGCGCATTTTAGTTGCAGGAACATTTTACATAATGGAAGACCTGGAGTTGTGGTCATTTGAACAAAAGAGCAGTATGATTGCTCTTAAAATGTGCAGTCATTCTGTGAAAGGTAAGATAAATTAATAGAATTTGACATATACTGGAACATATTAATGCCTCTGCTAGCAAGACTGACAATAACAGGGAGTTGTGGTCATTTGAACAAAAGAGCAGTATGATTGCTCTTAAAATGTGCAGTCATTCTGTGAAAGGTAAGATAAATTAATAGAATTTGACATATCCTGGAACATATAAATGCCTCTGCTAGCAAGACTGACAATAACAGGGTTTACAGTTGTATATTGTACTTTTACAACAAGCCTTGTTCTGAAGGTCATGAAACTACAAGGTGCTTAGAACTGAATGACGTTGTCCATGTTTCAGTTATCAGTTTACGAGACAAATTCATGCAAAACAGTGTTTCCCTTACTGACAAATATAACTAGATAGATAGATATTTAATCAAAAAATATTAGAATATCATGAAAACTTTTTTTTTGTTTTGTTTGTAACTTATTTCAAAAAGTGAAACTTTCATATATTCTAGATTCATTACATGTAAATTAAAACATTCCAAAATGTTTTTTTTGTTTGTTTGTTTTTGTTTTAATTTTGATGATTATATTGCGTACAGCTCATGAAAGTCAAAAATCCAATATCTCAAAATATTAGAATATTTCCTAAGATCAATCAATAAAATGATTTGCAAATCAGAAAAGTTAAAATTCTTTGAAGTATGTTAATTTATGCTCTCAGTATGTGGTCGGGGGCTCCTTTAGCACAAACTCCAGCATCAGTGAGGTGTGGCATGGAAGCGATTGGCCTGTGGCACTGCTGAGGCACTATTGAGCTTCAGCTCGTCTGTATTGTTGAATCGACTGTTTCTCATCTTTCTCTTGAAAATATCCCATCGATTTCATATGGGGTGCAGGTCAGGCATGTTGGCATGTCAGTAATATCATGGTCAGCAAACCACTTGGAATTGGTTTTGGCACTGTGGGCAGGTGCTAAATTCCTGCTGGAAAAGGAAATCAGCATCTCCATAAAGCTTGTCAGCTGATGGAAGAATAAAGTGCTCCAAAATCTCCTGGTAAATGGCTGCATTGACTTTGCAAAGCATTTTAGCGCTAAAATTAGCTCCTAAATCTGTGAAACGTTAGGAGTAGTGAAGAGGACTCCTAAGTCACTAAGACCAAATCTGAACTATCCTAAAATGGCTGTTGCCAGCAATCTACCTCGGAATATAAACATTTTAGAAACATTTGACGATAATGAGCTTTTAAAAAGGTATCGGCTTTGGTTTGGAGGTTATTCCAACTACAAATTTTTGATTATATCCTTAATATTAGCTGTTCTCACGTCCAGTTTGGTTTTCTTTTATGTTTGCATGTCTTACTATCAGCCATCAACCTCAAATATGGCTTATCATGTGAAATATGTATGTAGTAGCAACTTTACATGGCACAGCTCAATTTAATGTTAGCCTAGAAAAAAGTGTGCAGTTCACGTGTTTGTGCAGAATGTGGAAGCTGAACAGTAGCGCGCTTGGGCTACTGAATGACAGATGGAGGCGCCGGTGCAATCATTGGCTCTTAAAATACTTCGTCATTTTTGGTCATACAGATAAGAGTAATGCATCTTTTGTATCTGTAAAGACTCGACGTTTATTCGTGTGCACTCAGAATAACAACGAAACGTTGTGCTTTTGTAAAATAATGAAAGCAAACAGGATGTGCTTTCTGCCGTCTCAGATTATGTAACCCGTATGAAACATGCATACAGGTGCATACTGCGGAGACGACGAGTCAGTGTCGCCAACTTCATCTCTTAAACCGAAAACAGAAAGCACTAGTGTATTTTTTAAAACGTAAAATGTAATGTTTTAAAACGTTTAAAGGGTCATAATCGGCTTTGCTTGACAGTATTCTCAAGCTTGCGGTCATATCTGTTGCTTGTGCACCTTTTCCTACCCAATTTCTTCCTTCCAGTCAACTTTGCATTTAATATGCTTTGATACAACACTCAGTAATGACCTTCTATGACTTATCCTCTTTGTGGAGGGTGTTAATGATTGTCTTCTGGACCATTGCCAAGTCAGCAGTCTTCCCCATTATTGCGGTTTCAAAGAACAAGAGATACCCGGAATTTATACTGTAGGGATGGTCATTTAATGAAACTCAAATATAAATATTCTAATATTTTGAGATACTGGATTTTTTTTACTTTCATGAGCTGTAAGCTCTAATCATCAAAATTAAAACAAAAAAACTTTTGAAATGTTTTACTTTACATGTAATGAAATAATGTCCAAAAAATGAACTTTTTCACGATATTCAAATTTTTTGAGATGCACCTGTAT
>NW_015641021.1:724774-731728 GCF_001515625.1 Sinocyclocheilus rhinocerous
AACTTTTGAAATGTTTTACTTTACATGTAATGAATCTAGAATATATAAATAAGTTACCAAAAAAAATTTACTTTTTCACAATATTCTAATTTTTTGAGATGCGTCTGTATATTTCAAATAAATTCTTCTTCTTCTTCTTCTTCTTCTTCTTCCTTCTTCTTCTTTTCCTTTCTTTCTATCTATCTTTCTTTCTATCAAAGAATCATTTTAAAAAATGTGTCACAGTTTCCACAAAAATTAAGCAGCACAACTGTTTTCAACACTGACAATAAGAAATGTTATTTGAGCACCATATTAGAATGATTTCTGAAGGATCGATGAAGAAATTTGTATATAAGGTACACAAACAACACCTGTAGAATGACCATGTGTGTAGTTTGTTGCCTGTCTAACTATTTCAGAGCAAAATGTCCTTTGAATGTAATACACTGTATATGGCCCAAAACAAGAGGATGCTGTAAAACTGCAAACTTTCCCCAAAACTTTCAAGCTTACAAACGGAAAACTTGATGATGACAAAAGTTCAGAGAGTTCATGAATGAAAAGTTTGACACTTTTTTTTTTTATCGAAAAAACGAATGCTTATCATACAAAAAGTTGGCACTCATTTCCCCTCAAGTCACAGAGATAGAGGAATGGCTGACAAATGTCACTAAGAAAGCAAACAACACTCATAACACGTCTGCACAATCTCTTTTGAAGGTTCACATTCCTGGAGATTCACTTCAAAGGCAGGAAGCTCGAGAATCTGGTGTTCGTTTGCACAACACAGCAATACGGCAAACAGACAGCTACTCGGTCATTACTGCCTCTCACATATACAATATATTCATTACAGGAGGAAAAGATGAGCGAGGGTGATTTTGTTAGTCTTACATATCAGAACAAATCTTCCAAGAACAATTCCGATATGACATATATGAGAAGTAAAATACACTCAATCCTCAATAGTTTTGGAGAAGAGGAAAATGAGTGTATGTTTCTTATAACTTTCATAAAGTACAACTATGATAAAAAGATTATCTTCAAACATATCCCTATAGGGCTCCATTGTAAGCTCACTTTAAATCAGTTACATCTACAAGATTGCATGGACCAGTTTAGATATTTTTTTCACCCTTAATTCTAAACCTTATACTAGCTTAAAAAACGAATTGGAAACTTTGAAGATATATCATCTTGTCTGTATAGTCAGAATATGCTATTGTAAAAGGTTTTCAGATAGCACAGAAGAAAAAAAGTTAGGCGATTTATGCTGGTTTGGATTCCAACACAATTCTGAAAATACATTCCAGCTGCAATATTCTGTATCATCTTTGACCCATCAGCACTCTCAGTGGTTTCCAAGACCCCACTGATATGAGGGGCCGAGGCATAGAGGGAGTCATGCATGAGAAGAGAGATTTTGGTTTACCACAGCTGGTGAAGTGTAAATTAAGGGCAAATCAGCTTAAAGTAATCCACAGGACTGTTGTGTTGGATCATCCGATGCAACTTGACACTACTGATGCGCTTGTTAGTTTGATGCGAATGGCTCGCATTTCAGCTGTCTAGAGAGAAGAATGAGTCTGCAGTATTTTAAGGCTGAGGTAATTGCAGCATTTTCAATAACTAGGACAAAAGTTCAGGTCGGAATCATCAGAGCCTTTGGGATACGTTTCACCTTTCTAACAATAGCAGCTTCGCATATTGTGTGCCAGTAAGGTGGCTCGTCTTTTGACCAATCATTCACTATGCCTCTTCTTTCCATTATTAGGTACACAGAGGGTAGATTGTAGTTGTGTCACACTGTGGAGCTGAACATAAATATTTTATAGCCATCAAGTCTGATGATAAATATTTGTCTTATGATAGCAGATACCGTATGTGTTTAATAATCAGCATATATAAAGCACCAAGACTCTCTTCTTTTTTCACTCTTACAGGGTCAAACACAAAACTGTTTTCCTATTCATGAAACAGAGGGGAATCCCATCAGGCCCAATTTCATGTGCAATTTGGATGAGCTATAAAAGCTCTCCTTTTTGCTTCTCTTTGATCCCTACATTTGAAAAGTATTAATATGCGAAGCCTCTTGCATTTGATATTTGAGGAGGCTTAAAGGAGATGGATTTTGAAGGATAGTTTCCTTAAGTGGCCCTCTCATTTTCTTGTCGATGAAACAATAAATTAAACATAACAGGTTTGTTGCTCTTTAATTGTTACTGATTAAACCAGCATGTAATGTATGTATGTTCCAAACTGATATGTCTTGTTGAAAGTCAAAACTAATTGAATGATAATTGTCTATGCTAATTGAATATGGAAATTATCTTTTATTTGATTCTTATTTATTATTTGAAGCACCCTGCTGGTAACGGTGACATGCACAATAGTTGAACACAACACAATATTAATCAGCTAACCTAAACAGATGTATTCATGTAATCATAAGTCATGGCCACACTAAAACTGCACAGTGATTTATTAAAAAAAGAATCAAAATACAGCGTCATCAAACGTGTAATGTTAATATCTATTTCATAATGAGTTTTTGGCATGTGCTATTCTTACATTCAGTTGTGAGCTGTGTCTAATCCATCATTTCAGGAAACAGGTCAGTATAAGAATATATCTACATTTTAAGGCAGCTTTCTTGAAGTAGTTAATTAAAAATGAAATTATGCTTTTATTATTTAAACATCCTCAAGTCATCCAATCACATATTATTTTCTTGTTTCAGTAAACCACTAAAGGAGATGCATTGCAGAAATGTTATTTTTAACTGTAACTTAAAATTGAAACTATTAAAAATCACTGTTGTTAACTCAAATAAAGATGTAATTATATGTATGTATGTATGTATGTATATATATATATATATATATATAAGCAAAGTGGTCAAATTTAAATTTTAAAGATTTACTTGAGCTCTCTCATTCACACTGGCAACATCTGAAACATGATATAATTAAATTCACTGAGAATTTGACATTGCTGTGAATTTCAGCGCCTTCATCCTCAACTTTGTTCGGCACGCTGAAGCTACTGAAGCAAAGCTCAGCACACTGAGCAAAATTGAAGCTATATGTAGAAATGATGGAACCGTCCACAAGCAAATAAACTGGTACCATACATCAAGCACAGAAACCAGGAGAAAAAGGTGACCTCGTTTTAGAGCTGCATGAAAATCCTAAACACCATGGTGAACAAATTAGCTTAGCGAGGTGGACATATTAAAGCAGTTTAACACAACCATATCAACTCTTTGACAGAACCTGGTACCAAAGCAGCCAGGATGAATATGCAACTTACTGCAGCTTACAAGAATCCATAAATAGCTTATGAAGATACCGACTGAGCGCTGGACACTCTGAAAAGTTTGCACAACTTGACAACTTGAGGATAACTCGCATTAGCTGTTACACTGGCTTCCAAAAGACATGAGAACAGATTTATTTGGAGGCGCATAACAAACATATCTGTTTGCCTGCTTATCAACAGTCGACGAAAATCCCTGCTCACATTGCTGAACATCATCTGTCACTTAACTAATGTGCAATAATTAACAGATATAATGGAGAACAGGAATAATTTAATAAAATATGAGCAGCCAGATGACCTTCTGCATAGCCCCAAATTGTGGAACATAGAAAGTGGTTACCAACATGTAATAACAAACTAATCACAAATGCATCAGCTGGCAAGGAGATTTGGAGGCTCAGGGGATGTGTGGCACAGATTTTCAGGTTAATAATCACTTGTTTGTGTGGATGTTAATGAACTCAACAGGGTTTACACCAATAAATGCCTTCAAGCCCCCATGGCACTCCCTAGTTAGAGTCACAGCCTGGCGCCCTTCATGAATATACAGTATACGACTCTAAAAATGAACCCTCTTCTCATTTCACTAATTAAACAGGGGAGAGAAAACAGTAAACAAAGCTCTCTGACCCTGTTATCTTTGAGGGGAAAGGGGAAAAAGAGACTTTGAGGGAAAGGGTGGAAAAGGCAAGAGCCTCTGTGGAAATCTGAGAAGGCTTTCAATTGACTGTTCTTGTTCGGTGCAAACCCTGGAGTACTTTGTGACTTTGGGACGGTGCCCTCTGTGTTCTCATAGCTGCATACATCAGCATTGTTGGTGATTGTGTTTGGGCTCTGACTTGATTTGATAATGGTTTATTTTGATGACTTTGTATATGAAAAAATAACATAAATTGTGGTACGTGTTTACTTTACCCAGCCATGAATATATTGTATAACTGCTGAGGTCTTTGAAGGCTGATTGGTCAAGTGGCATTCCAAGAGTGCTGATATAAAAGTCTAACAGCACATTTTCACTGTTTGTATCGCTCCAATTGTCTGTGTTTGCATTCCAGACAGAATGTCAGTCTGTACATTATTGTCTGTGTCCGGAACTACATACTCTCTGAGTAGGTGCTTCTTTTGAATAATTATAGTATAAATGTGTAGTGCTACATGCTATGGATATGCTACATACATAATGTGACTAGTATCAGCTGGGTTGCTTCAGTGCCATTCACAAATGCTCTCCTACTGCCTTAAGGGATAGTAAAGTATCCATCATATGCACACTTCAAAATCTAGCTGGAAGAAGCAAGTCATCCGGGTACAGTACATTTTGCTTGCCTTTTAATAAACACTATGACCTCCACATCCCACTCTTTTCACATGTAGTTTTTAGTCTACTTAGTAGGGAAGTATGCAATTTAGAATGCATCCAGTGACTCTTTCTGCATCTTTACATCTTTACACTAGTAGGTGGCAGTATTCATGATTATTTCAACTGATTCGTTCAAACACATTAATTAATTCAGGAACGAAATAAGTGGCTCCCCACATCTGCATATGGCTACCCCCATACTATATAGTAGGTGAAAAAACAATATGTGTAATCAGTGAATTGTGAACTGCATGTCAAAGGCCCCCTCAGTACACATTGCATTCCAGGGGGTGGAAATAGTGTTTCCCCCTTGGAAGGGTTTCCAGTACACACCCTGCATGCTTGTCCATAATGCCACTGTGTGAAATCAGTAACATGATCGAATCAACGGTGTTCATAAAGGAGGATGTGTAAAAAAAGATTACTCATTCTGAAGTGTGCATCTGATCTGATGAACACTTTGGGACTATTTTAAGATGGCACCGTAAGCCCTCCTCACACTTTGTCCACACTTTGGTCCTGTCCCAAATCACGTGGTCTTCCTCTGACTCCACACTTTGGTGATGTAATGCCGCTTTGACTGTGTGGTAGAAGTCTGCTGTGGAGCTCAGCAGAAGTGTGCATCGAGGGCACATAGCGGACACAAATGAGGCATTCGCTCGTGAACAACCTACTAAACTAAAAGTGACAAATAAGACACCCTACCATCTTGTGGACTTAGGGATGCATTAGCCATTGTAAGACCACAAGTGCACAAGTATGTCATTTGGTACAGAGCTGTGAATGGAAGCGACGCAACTGACACCGAAAGTCGTGTGACAGTGACAACAACAACATGGGCGATGCAATTACTGTCTGTTTTACTGACTGAGAAACCAGATGATTTGGTGAAGAGAGGTCTGAACGAATGCAAATCGATTCAAATCGTTATGCAAACCTGTTTGGACCACAGCTGTGTGTTGATGTTGCAACTTGCAGTGGTTCTGCTGATGTTTGGCACTAACATCATACATTAACTAAATTTTACAAACATTTCTGATAACAGATTTATTATCATTTTAAAGCACAACATTATATGGACATTTAATATTGTCACGAATCCTGTCCATGGACTTCCGTTCGATCGCCACCAGAGGTCACGATATGGTGTTTTGTTACTCCTGTTTGATGAATTTAGTGTGCCACCATTTATACTGATTCTGCTACTAGACAGAGTTGAACAGTTTCAGATAAACTGGCCATCGTTGCTCCATAAAACTTCAGCATCACATCCACAAAGGACAAATTGTTCTTTTGAGATTCTCTATAATTTAATATCCCATTCCACTGCTCTCACCCTCACAATCCCACTCCTCCTCCACTGCCTGTTAAGCTGCTACCGGAGTCAAACAGACTTCTTTAAAATCTATTAAATTATGATGTGTCATAAAACTAATTCTCTCCAGAGAGCATGAATCACATGACCCATCCCTTTGTACGCCCCACCTTTGACATTTTGTGTGTGTGTCTTAAAATGGATTAATATCAGCCTCCATTCCTTAAATTATTGACCCCGTCCTGGTTCTTCGGCTTCCATCTGCAATCAGTTTAACAACCAAGAGAAAGTTTGAAGCAGGACAGAGAGCGATGAGGGGAGAACAAGTAGTTATTTTGCTGTTATTTTTTAATCCCACCGAAAACTACCACAAACAGTGATCAGTTAATATGCATATAGTAGTTAGTGTGAACAATCCAGGTCACAGGTGATTTTATGGGCCAGCTTTTCTTTCACTTATTCAGCAGGAAGAAGTCTGTTAATTTTTAATCCTAACATTTATTATTAAACCAATTCACATGAAAAATTCAGAAGCTAATTGGATTGAATGATGAGAGTTTTTATTTTACTTTAATGGCATGTTCTTTAGTTTGCTTGTTTTTATTTTATGTTGGCCTTTGTGGAAAGTATTCAAAAAATGATTGTCAAATCACATGAGAAAATCACAAGTTACAAACTTTGGAGAGTAAATAAAACGCTTAACATTTTTTTTCAGATGTTTAAATCAATCCAATTAGTGAGGTGTTAAGTTAGGTATATACAGTATATATGATTATTTTTGGTATTGACACCACAGCAATCTGTTCTGAATACAGTCAACTGTTTGCCATCTGTATACTTGACAGAAATAGGAAAGTCTGTTGTAGCTCACGCAACAATTTAAACGAATAAAAGTTGTCTAGTTCTTGTTTCGTACATCCTCCACATTCAGTAAAAACAGATTAACATTATGATGCAGCCACAAAAAAAAAAAAAA
>NW_015641021.1:731904-738708 GCF_001515625.1 Sinocyclocheilus rhinocerous
TTACATTGACTCTCATACTACACAGACCGTTACACATCACCCTGGACTACATTTCCCATGCTCCATTGCACTAATCACAAGCTCACCTGAAACCAATCACACACAGCTGCTACAAATAACACACACTATATAAATCAGTCTCACACCACCATTCAACGCCGAGTATTGTTTAGCGCTTATCGCCATGTCAGTGATAGCAACGTTATGGAGCCATTGCTGCGTTTTGTCTAGTTCCTAGTTCTTAGCTCTAGTCTAGTCACGTCTAGTTTTGTGCCTGATTGCCTGTTTCCTGATCTCCTGCCTGTCTTGGATTCTTCTTTTGCCTAGCTCTCTGGACATTGTTTACCTATCTCAGACCCACGTTAGCCTTTGGATTACTCTTCGTCTTGCCTCTTCCATTACTGTTTCCTGTGTATCGACCCATGCCTGTTTCATGACCACGCCTTTAAATAAAAGCATGCAGATGGATCCGCACGTCTCACGTCTCTGTCGCCCTGTAACAGATATGGTGTTTTGTTACTCCTGTTTGATGAATTTAGTGTGCCACCATTTATACTGATTCTGCTACTAGACAGAGTTGAACAGTTTCAGATAAACTGGCCATCGTTGCTCCATAAAACTTCAGCATCACATCCACAAAGGACAAATTGTTCTTTTGAGATTCTCTATAATTTAATATCCCATTCCACTGCTCTCACCCTCACAATCCCACTCCTCCTCCACTGCCTGTTAAGCTGCTACCGGAGTCAAACAGACTTCTTTAAAATCTATTAAATTATGATGTGTCATAAAACTAATTCTCTCCAGAGAGCATGAATCACATGACCCATCCCTTTGTACGCCCCACCTTTGACATTTTGTGTGTGTGTCTTAAAATGGATTAATATCAGCCTCCATTCCTTAAATTATTGACCCCGTCCTGGTTCTTCGGCTTCCATCTGCAATCAGTTTAACAACCAAGAGAAAGTTTGAAGCAGGACAGAGAGCGATGAGGGGAGAACAAGTAGTTATTTTGCTGTTATTTTTTAATCCCACCGAAAACTACCACAAACAGTGATCAGTTAATATGCATATAGTAGTTAGTGTGAACAATCCAGGTCACAGGTGATTTTATGGGCCAGCTTTTCTTTCACTTATTCAGCAGGAAGAAGTCTGTTAATTTTTAATCCTAACATTTATTATTAAACCAATTCACATGAAAAATTCAGAAGCTAATTGGATTGAATGATGAGAGTTTTTATTTTACTTTAATGGCATGTTCTTTAGTTTGCTTGTTTTTATTTTATGTTGGCCTTTGTGGAAAGTATTCAAAAAATGATTGTCAAATCACATGAGAAAATCACAAGTTACAAACTTTGGAGAGTAAATAAAACGCTTAACATTTTTTTTCAGATGTTTAAATCAATCCAATTAGTGAGGTGTTAAGTTAGGTATATACAGTATATATGATTATTTTTGGTATTGACACCACAGCAATCTGTTCTGAATACAGTCAACTGTTTGCCATCTGTATACTTGACAGAAATAGGAAAGTCTGTTGTAGCTCACGCAACAATTTAAACGAATAAAAGTTGTCTAGTTCTTGTTTCGTACATCCTCCACATTCAGTAAAAACAGATTAACATTATGATGCAGCCACAAAAAAAAAAAAAAAAGTTTAAGTGGAAAGGCTGCATTTTTTTCTTTTTAAAGAAACCAACATTCCATCTATATTGTACTACAATTTATTTTTCATGAAACCTCAATATTAATAATCTAAAGCTTAACTCATATTTTGTATAATCACAGGAGTCTTTACCCTTACGCTAATCTCCGTATTTCACTTACAATTTTTGTACTCACATTTTTTTTTTTATGCATAATACTGAATCTAATATTGATACATACTCAATATAGCCTATACGTATATGTTATGTGATAAGTTATAAGATTATAAATTACAAGATTTTGTCATGTGATATACTGTACATCTGACATCATTTAGCATTATTATATTATTTTGTGATGGATCAGAACATCAATGATGAGACCTGTCACATTAAAAGAATGCATCATTGCTTTAATATCTTCTACTTTCTTAAACTCTTTGGTAAAGATGTTTTGGTTTTTGTTTTTAAAAAAGTATGTCTAACCATGAGACTCTGAGTAGAGTTACTTTTTGACACTTACAGTAAAGGTAAAAGTAGCTGGAACAAACATGTCATATCTGGGCACTTTTACAGTCAGCAAAGAACTGCTGAATTCACTTTTTATGACTTTTAGTAATTTATAGGAGACTTTGAAATTTATTTAAAAGATTATTTCAGCATCACGGAAGCCAGCTGAGAATCTTCCAGTACCTCCAGGTTGTGATTCTCTCTCACCTCTAAGCAACCCTGGTATCAAACCTCCCAACTCTCACAGATCCAAGCCAAGATTACCATCCTGCCGAGGCAACAAAATCATACAACACAGCACAAAAAAGCCTCAGGTGCAAAGTTGATCTATTTGTTTTACTTTGTTCCTTTGACAATGTCAAAGCTTTGAAGTCATCTTTTATTCCAACAGGGTTGATTTTCATTTTTTGCAAGCTATGGCAGGACCACATCATTATTTTCTTACAATGAAAGCCGAAGAAAACAAGATCTTGACAATAACACATCTCTCACTCACTTTTCCTCTCTCGCTGTCCTTCTTCTGCTTCTCTCTCTGTCAGTTCTGACTGCTCTGAAAACTCAGTTATACTTTCAATTATCCTCAACAACAGAGACCTCACAAGTGAGACCAAAAACTGTCAAAGCAGTGGCACTGCGCCTGTCAACTTGAAAATCATTTAGTGTCACTCTCTCTCTCTCAGCTCTCTGACATTAGCTGGGCTTTTCTGTGTGTCCGATTTGTGATGGGCGACAATGTGCGCTAGAAGAGATGGGAGGAACAGGAATGAGAAGATGTTGTTGCTGTTGTTCGTTCTTTGAGCTGTCACTCTCTGCTAATTAATGGCATTCACAATAAGCACAAAATGACACTCGCTTTTATTGTCTTGGTTTGATTAGGACAAGGTGAAAATGATTTCAGGTCTTCCTGTTCACTACCTGTTCAGCGATTAAAACTTATACGCTCTTCTCTACTGGCAGGGACTATGTCATTTTCCTGTCAACTAGACAAGAAACATTTCAGCCCACAATCAACATCAGCATTGTTTTCAGGCATTCCTACGGTTCAAGCTGTTACTAATATAGTACAGACTTACACAAACTCAAACACAGTGGAAAGTAGAAATAAGCTATTGTATGTATATATGCATAAAGAGGTGACTAATCAGCCTAGAAGCACAACGGAAGATTTGTGTGGCATATTTTGGCAAAATTCAACATAAAATAACTTGGCGCATAAGAACTAGCATAGCACTTTAGCTTAGAATAATGCTAAATATGCACATGACAGTGTATGAAATTAATACACTCAAAAAATCAATTCAAAACATCACAGTGAATAAAATGAATGCTTTTTTAATATTACAGTTTTATTATTTTTTTTTTTTACCCTATTCTGTAGTGCAGGGCTGCCCAAACTCGGTCCTGGAGGGCCGGTGTCCTGCAGAGTTTAGCTCCAACTTGCCTCAACACACCTGCCTTTAAGTTTCTAGTATGCCTAGTAAGAGCTTGATTGATTGGTTCAGATGTGTTTAATTGGGGTTGGAGCTAAACTCTTCAGGACACCGGCCCTCCAGGACCGAGTTTGGGCAGCCCTGCTGTAGTGTCTTAAATGTAGTTAAAGAGAAGATTGATAGGGATGGGCATAAAAATGATTGTGTAAATGCATGTAAAAATAATCAAAGTAAATGCAAAAAAAAATATATATATATATATATGCAGATGTTCATGTTTTCTTGTAGTGATACAACACAGCTTAAATGTTGTACTTGACATTCACACAGTTTAGGGATAATTTCAAAATAACTTGAATTCATAGCAGGTATAATAAAGCAAGGACTTGAATAAACAAGGGCTTGAAATTCAGCTGATCATCAATCACAACTCCAAGGTTTCCTGGCTGTCCTGCAAGTTGTTATGGTTGATGTGCCAAGCTGGATGGAGAAACTGGGATGAAGTGTTGAGTTGGCTGAAGCCACAAGCAATTCTGTCTTGGCAAGGTTGTACTGAAGGTGATGGTTCTTCATTCAGCAATAAATGTCTGTTAGACATGCTGAGATGTGAGCAGCTATTGTCAGATCATCAGCATGGAATGAGAGGTAGAGTTAAGTGTCATCAACATAGCAGTGATATGAAAACCCATGTTTCTAAATAACAGAACTTAGTGATACCATGTGGATAGAGAAAAGAAGTGGTCCAAAAACTGAGCCCTGAGGCACCCCAGTAGCTAGATGCTGCTACTTGGACACCTCTTCCCTCCAAGATACCTTGAAGGATCTATCAAAGACTTGAACCACTGGAGTGTGGTTCCTGAGATGCCCTTTGCCATGAGGTTGACAGGGGGATCTGATGGTTAACCATGCCAAAAGCAGAGGACAGATCCAGCAAGACAAGTATTGAAGTTTTGGAAGCCGCTCTTGCCAGTCCTAGAGCTTCAACAACTGATAACAAGGCAGTCTCGGTTGAATGTTCACTTCTGAAGCCAGTCTGGTTGCTGTCCAGGAGGTTGTCCTGTGTGATAGGATAGATTTGGTTTAACACAACTCATTCAAGTTTTTTTGCAATGAAGAGAAGAAGGTATACTGCTCTGTAGTTTACTAAAAGTGCTGGGTTGAGAGTGGGTTTCTTAAGTAGTCCTGCATGTAAGCTTGCTTATTGTGATCTTTTTAAATCCACATGTCATAATGATAAGAAACTATGCTTCTAACCACAGGGCAAGAGCTGTAGTTTGAACCACAGAAGTTTGCAGTGCTGTTTGTTAATATTGGTATTAACTATGGTTTTTGGAAACACCAAATCTTTGAACTATACTGGTAACAATGCTAACAATAATTTTGAGAAACGCACTGTATGCCCTCATTCTAAAATCTGTCCCTACACTGAAAACAATTATTCATTGAATTTACTAAATTTTCTAAGGTAAGTGGTTGCAATCAATTTATTTTAGATACATTTAAATAAACAAATTGAGTTGACTAACTTTCAACATTTTAAATGTAGCTAAAATAATTTGTTTGCAACCACTTACCTTAAAAAATTTAGTAAATTCAATGAATAATTGTTTTCAGTGTATGTTGCAAATTAATGTGGGTGTCTGTCCCGCTGTGCCTGTCAGTTTGCCTAGAGAGAGGTCACTAACATCTGCCACTTGAATTTGCTTCTTTCCATCTAGGTGGCATTCCTGCTTTTCTGTCACAAATCCGGTCTATGAACTTCTGTTCACTCACCACCAGAGGTCACCCGCTCACCACATGGACTCTCACACTACACAGACTGTTACACTATACCCTGGACTACATTTCCCATCATCCATTGCACTGATTACACCCACAGCTTTAACCAATCACACACCCTACATAAGCCATGAACTTCCTCTCTCTCACTGCCGAGTATTGTTTAACGCATATCACTCTTCTAGCGATAGCTACATTACGGAGCCATTCCTAGTTCCCGGTCCTAGTTCTAGTCTTAGTCTTAGTCTAGCCACTTCGTGTTGTCTGTTTCCTGACCTTCTGCCTGTGTTTCTTGGATTAACCCTTTGTCTTGCTGTTTCGGACTGTGTTTGCACCTTGCCTGGACTATTGCTCGTGCTATTGGATTACCACTCTTGTCAAGCCCTCTGGATACTGTTCGCCGATCGAAAACCCACGCTAGCCCTAGGAATATTCTTTGTCTGGCCTGTGATATATCTGTGTTATCTGACCCTTGCCTGTTTATTGACCATGCCTTTGTAAATAAAGCCTTGCACATGGATCCGCACGTCTCACATCTCGTTTGCCCCGTAACATTTTCACAAAATTCGGTAATCCATTCTGTGTAACTTAAAGGGGTCATATGATTTTGCTAAAAATAACATTATTTTGTGTATTTGGTGTAATGAAATGTGTTTATGTGGTTTAAGGTTCAAAAAACACATTATTTTCCACATACTGTACATTATTGTTTCTCCTCTATGCCCCGCCTTTCTGAAACGCGTTGATTTTTTATGCACCAAGAGCTTGTAACACTCCAAAGAGAAAGGAAAAATGTAAGTCGCATCATATGACCCCTTTAAAGTGAAGTTCAGTCTAACACAGAAGCAGCATTCAGACACACTCTTCTTATTAATCACAGGTGATTAAGCTTATTAAAAATTGATTTGAGAATAAAATGTGAATTTAAAATGTACACAGCTCTAGTTTTTTTCTGTCTCTATTTCTCATATTCAAAGAGGATTTCACATATATATATGAAGAGTTTGGTTCCAAAACGCGATAAATGCCATTTTTAAAAAAAATTGAGTTTCCGCCAAAATCGGTATTGTATCTGGTCGGTATTGAAAAGTCAATTTTTAATTTTACGCAAAATGCGATATTTCGCCAAGTTATTCTGTCATGTTTTCTCCCTTTTTTTCCAAACCACGCACTGTAAACAGTAACAATCAATCACAGCGCACCATGCCAGGCACTCTAGACAGTAATGGTGGCGCTTTGAATACACCCGGCATCACCTCATCTATTTTGTACTTTGTGATCAACAAACAAACAAAAAAATTAGGGCTGCACGATAAATCGCATGCGATTGTCATGCGCATCTCGTCATTAAAGCCGGTTCTGTGAATAGTAAATCTCCATCACGTGCTTTCAAATGGAGCGGCATTTAATACACAGAGCCGTAGATCACTGCTATATCG
>NW_015641021.1:738751-739620 GCF_001515625.1 Sinocyclocheilus rhinocerous
CTAGGAAAAAAGCAGTCAACCACCCCTTTAACTTTTTTAATGCATGTTTTATATATATACATATATATTAGTGCTGTCAAATGATTAATCGTGATTAATCGCATACAAAATAAAAGTTTTTGTTTGCATAATATATGTGTGTGTTTTATGTATATTTATTATGTATATATAAATACACACACATACAGTATATATTTTGAAATTATTTACGTATTTATATGTCTATATTTATATTCATATTATAAAAAGACATTGATCTGATTGAATCTGAAATTGTGACTTTACAAACACGATTAACTTTGCGTTTAAATTGTGTAATATCATCTGTTTGTAATGTTGTAAAGTGTTTTTTATTGGATATTTGAGCCCTTGTTATTTATGATGTATGAGTTGGTGATTGGTCCACATGTAATGTCGATGACACTCATTGGTTGGGAGTGTATTCAAAAATGTTTTGACTTTAATAGTACGTATATGCCTGATGAAGGTCAGTGGGCCGTAACGTTGTTTTTGTAAATAAACGTCAATATTTAGCAAGGATTGATAGTGTGCGGGACTGCATCTTTTTATATTTTGGACTTGACAGTTTTGTTGGACCTTTTTTCCTAAGCACCTATCGTTTTTTCAGGTGTGCTGAGTTTGTATTGATTGTATATTTATATTCATAAAATTTACAATAAAAATAAATTTATTTAATATATAAACATAACATATTTTTCTGAAATATATACATTCATGTGTGTGTATTTATATATACATAATAAATATACACAGCAGACATACATGTAAACAAAAACTTATTTTGGATGCGATTAATCACGATTAATCGTTTGACAGCACTAATATATATATATATATATATATATATA
>NW_015641021.1:739747-749524 GCF_001515625.1 Sinocyclocheilus rhinocerous
AAAGAATTAAAAAGAGAGAGTGTCAGCTCATGTGAGAACAAAATACTGAAACTACACCTCATACCTAAAATTATTCCTCAAATTAAGAGGTAACGAGTGTTGCCATGGCAACAGGCTGCGCTAAGAGGCCCGACATTGAAGGGATTCTGCAAATGATCCAAAATGATTTAAAACTCTTATAAAATGATCCCACCTGCACACAGCTATAAGAAGAGAGTCACCTTGCACAAACAGTTCCACATATGTTAGCGTTTAATGAACAAATACAAAATATTCATCAGGTAACATGGTGAGCCATGCTCTACTGAGCAAAACCAACTGAAAACTACTTAGCAGCAAGGATAGGAATCATCAGGAATATAACAATTCCAGTTCTTCATGATTTGAATTTGAGGAAGGCTTTTTTTGGAAAACAGAAAGCTATTTTTTGGCCACTGGCCATCTGTCCAGGGTGTCTGCAGCCTGTGGCCTGAGAAGCTGGGATAGGCTCCAGCCCCCCGCAACCCTAAAGAGGACAAGGGGGTTTGGAGGATGGATGGATATTTCACTCATATATTTTTTAAACATTCCACTGACAAAACTTTAATTACACACTGTCATATGAAGATCCAGTCTGACTAATTGGTTTCGCAAACCTTTAATACAACAAAACATAGTGAAAATTATTGGTTCATGAAGTCAAGACATGACAAAATTGTATTGTTTGTATTGAACTTACAAACTTCCTCAAATTATTCATTAGTGTTTGTGATTCACTTGCTTATAAGAGTCATTCGGAGCTGGACTTCATAAGTTGTGCTTTATGTGATTCACAAAAAGAACAGACTCATAATAGTTATTTACTCGAGAATCAGACTTCACTCGTCATGCTCTATGAATTTTATTTAGTAAAGCAAATCAGCTCAAAATGTATTGACTGTAGATCAAACTTCACTGATTACGCTCTGTTTTTTTTTTTTCACTAAAAAGAATCTGCTCATATGAGTCATTTGCTCAAGAATTGGACTTCACTGTGTGTTCTTAGTGATTCACAAAAAAGAACTGGCTCACAAGAGTCATTAAAGGGATGAGGATAAGGATAAACTTTATTCTTATTTGCTTTAGATTCAGACTTCACTCAACATGCATGGCTTTTGTTCAGTAAAACTAATCAGCTCAAAATTAATTAGCTCAGGATGACACTTCTCTAGTTGTGCTGCATTATTTTTATTTTTTTTTGATTCACTAAAAAGAGCCAACTCACAAGAGTCTATGGTTGCACTGTATGTTTTTCACTGAACAGTAATGAACTTTCATTGTATTCTAGTTCCATGTTCTGCCTGCATGGGCAAAATAATGCATGTGAGAACAATTTACATCCGTTCGTAATCAATAATAATAATAATGATTATTATTATTATTATTAACGAATTAATTATTTTTCATTTCTACAAAAAATTTAACACATATTAAAAGGCAGTGCATTACAAAATTAGAGCCTGTACAAAATGCAATAGTCTAATTTTATTCAAATTTCCTTCATGTGGTTGGTGCTGTGGTGCAGCAGTAGCAGTAATTCGCAACATATTAGTGATGTTGTTATCCTGGGGATTCAGATGTAAATGTGCCCTCTCTCACCAAAACGTAATATCTCTCTATACACAATTAGTCCATGAATAAATAAAAAAAATCAAGTTCATACAAGTGTGAATAATACAGTGGGAGGAATGAGGCCCAAACACAGACTTATTATTATTTATTACCTTGGAGGGGCATTCATTTTTAAATAGAAAAAGATAAAAGTGCACAGTGCACAGTGCCAAGGGTGGCATTCCATGTGTTTTTACAGTGTTATGAGTGACATCAATGGGCTAGGATTCGCCGTGGTACCATGCAGCAAGCTGTGAAGTCACATTGCGGCCTGGTCTAGTTACTCTGTGGAAGAGAAAGAAGAAAAGGATATTAGAATCATCCTTCGCTCTTCTTCTGTGCTCATTGCTGATGAGTTTTAGGTGACTCTCATGCAGCATATTTGTGCTGCTGATCATGGAGCTAGACCTACGTACTGTAGTGACTAGGGACATATTCACAGAGGATTCGCTCGGAAGCACACACAGAAATAAAACCAAATGTCCTCGATTGTTCACTAATGAATAATACACCTCAGTCGAGTTTACTTTTTCCATCTCCCTCTTTTTCTCTCACGCAAACATACGCAAACGGCATCCTCATATCTGGGGCAGCTTGTTTAGCAGAGTGGAGTGCTGTGGCTCATTTCTTGTGAGGCTTTATCTCTCTGACAAACACATGCCGCAACATTTCACTGATGAAATAAGGCGTATCAGAATAAACAACAAAGAATAAATGTCTCTACCCAGGTTTGTTCTATAGCGCATTCAGTCAAGCCAAAGAAATGCAGACGTACATTTGTGTAGATGAATAGTGTGGTTTGACAAAGAAGAGAATAAATAAATGAATGAGGGGAAAACAGGAAGATGAGAGAAACGGCTGGCAGCACAGTTTGATGTTTTCAGGTTGTGCACGTATTGGAAATAAACCAATACGTCTAATTTTCACACAGGCTTCATTCTTTTAGCCACAATAAAACATGTGAAAAGCTTCCACTAGGCCACTGAAATTAAGAGGAAAACCTTTATTTATTATTATGTTTTTAATTTAGAGTGCATTAATGAATTCCCATTGACTACACTTCCAAGCCTCATCATGCCCACCATTGTGGTGACCAGAGATATCAGCTTGGCCTCCGCTGTCTAACACAGCGCTGTGTCATCAAGAGATTGCCCAGGTGTTCTGAGGTCTCTATAGTACATGCTGACAGTGACAGATCAGCTCTGGGTCTTTGCACGGCCTTCCTCCCTCAGCTAGCTGGTTCCCAGCCCCAATAGAGAACATATTTCATCCGTTTGCATTCAAACTTATCTAGGTCACAGGCATACTCTGCATATGGGCCTGATGAATGGGCTGTGTCCAGGGCATTTATGCAAGTAACACATCACACCCACTTTTCCATTTTGGAGCAAACCTCCATCACCGTTTACAGGTTTTAATTTTTCTCCTCCGTAAATGTGACCATACATATTTTGCATGTTAGAGGTCACAGGGGCAGTTTAGAATTAATTACTCCAATGTGGTTGTTTAGAACAGTAACTGGTAAAAGGCAAAGGACAGAGAGTTTTATATGTGTTCCAGAGGGTCCTTTCCTTCAGCTTCCGCCTGGGTCTCAGAGACCCCAAGGTCATTTTAATACCACAACACAAAAAGGAAAGCTAAAAGGTGCAGTAACACTTACCCTTGATCAGCAAATTTTCACAGGTGAAATCCGGTCATTTCAACTGGAATCCACATGATTGGGGATTTTGGGTCAGGGCGAAAGATTTCTTCATGCAGATTTCACAGTGGGTTCAAGTTGTTGAATCGAATTTGAAGTGTTAACCAATATAAATCTGCTTGGTTTGATACTGACTTCTGTTTGAGCTGTGCTTTATTCATCACTACACTGTTGACAATAGACAATGGACCATATATTTATACCCACAGAATTGTGTTATTCGTAGTTCACCCGGTTATACAAATAATCTGATAATTATCATGATGTCCAAGTCCAAAAACTGATAGATAACTGATATTAAAATTCTGTATACTATTTTGACTAAGAAACACTAGAAATTAGTGTAAAAACTAGGCATCAAAATTCAATATAATAATGGATTTTCATTGTGAAGCTAGAGTTTACATTTAAAAATGTTGGAAATTAGTGCAAAATAAGAATGAGGCCAATAAAAAAAAAAAAATCAGTAATATCAGTTTCTCTGATAAGTCCATTTTAACAGAGTTTTTGGTGCTTCACGTCTGTCTTTGTGCATCATGTTTGGGTTCTAATTATGACAAACATTTGATTTTTTTTTTCTAAACCTTTATTTGAACCTTATATGACCCTCTATTATTGTGAAAACAATCATTGTAACCACTACGCTGCCTTTAGCTGAGCAATAGCGAGTTGATAAAAACACAGAACCTTATCTGAGTGTTTCCACAACAATACAGCCATTTTACAGCTGTCAAGTTCAAAGTAAAATCCAGACGCTTTTTTGAGAATTGTTACTGACAGGTGACAACAGCGTTCTCATAACTAGTGTTTTTGTTTTTTCCATTTGTCTTTTCTTGAGAGAGATTTTCACCTCCAGTGTCACCTTTTAACTGCCATACAAACCTGCGGCACCTCTACTACGCCTCTTTAAAACACACAAAAGTCAGTAAACATTTGTCTGTCTGTGTGAAGGCATTCTGACTGAAAAAAAGTATACACTATTCAGGGTGCCTTGGGGGGGAATCATGCTGAGCTTGATTGGCAAATAGGAAAAGTGTTTTCTACTCACAAAAAAAGAATACAATAGAATCATGTTTGTGGTTTATGAGAACCCGCCTGTTTAATGTCCCCTCGTGTGTATTTCACGGTTGCAATGGAAGGAGGGAATGTTTGGTAAACCGTGTTCGCTTATCATTTTGGCAAAGCATTTAGAGTGATTTGCAGTCTGGCCTTACACCACTTTGTGTAAATGTTTTCACAAAGTTATAAAGAAACTTTATGCCAACGACCTTGATTTACTAATTCATTTTCCCTAACATTTAAGCTAATCTGGATCCGTTTTTCCACACTGTTACCTCGTTTATGTGGTTCATTTGCTTTGTTTAATTTGATTCAAAAAGGAGGAGACTTAACTCTTCGAACAACTGTGCAGGCAGTTATGTAACTGCAGGGAGCATTTGTTGTTTACGTCTGGTGCACTTTTAGTCTCTCGATAGCAGTATCCCATTTTCTGACAACAACACTACAACCAAACATTGCAACACTGAAATTAAACCCCTGCTCCTCTAGTAAACAACAGCATTTCATAATTAGAGCCATGCTAGGCTTTAGGCCTGCTTATTTTGTGGAGGTCAGTACAAAGTTTGGGGAGAATATCAGATTAACTGTGCTAATCCATGTATCCATCGGATCTATCATTTTGTCTGTGTTGCTATAGATAAAGTCATACTACGCAAACCAGAGTTCTCAAACTTAAACAAGTAGTGCCCCTCTAAAAATGCTCTAAAACTGCCAACCCCCACTGAGACTGAGACTGACCATTTTATCTTTAATCATATTAATAATCCCCTTAATAAATGCTGTTCATGTAACGCTTATGCACAAGCATTGGGAATTTTAATGTTGTACATGTTAAACTTTAAATGTTAAAATTCAAATGTCCATCATTTTCATACAGCTACTATAATAGACCAAGCAGAAATGGAGAGCAGTCGAGCAGGCAGAGAAAATATCACAGCAGCACATACGCAGCTTCAAAGGGCTATTTTTTTTTTTAGGCACCATAGTTTTAATCTATGTATCAGTAATGAACAAACAAAAGGGTTCAATTAGTTTTACTGTGAAAGCCAGGATCATGATCAGGATCACTTTCAATGTAAAGCCTTTGCAGGAGTTTGGCCATATTTATCCTTTTACTTCTAAAAACAAATGTTGATGGACTGTCAAAACCAAAAGCTTTTTTTCATGAAAACATACCATACAGTTAAAGGGACAGCAATTCTGCTTTATTCATGTCATTTAAACTAATATGACTTCCTTTATATGGAAAATGGGGATATTCTGAAAAATGGCACAGTGTTTCAATGTTTTGATTATTTACTTACCAACATTATTCAAACTATCTTGTGTGTGTGTGTGTGTGTGTATGTGTGTGTGTGTGTGTTCTGCAGAAGAAAGTCAGTTATACAGGTTTGGAATTACATGAGGTTGAGAAAATGATGACAGATTTTTTTTTTTTTTTTTGAACTGTGAACTGTCTCTTTACGAACGTAGCCAGTGTGGAGAACAGTCTGCATCTCAAATGAAATCTATGGCAACTGACTATAGAATGTTATTGTAAGTCTTAAAATAATTTTCAGAAAATAAATTTCAAAGACGTTTGATATAAAGTGGATTCAACTTGGCAAGTAATTTGGTTTAGATTGTAATTTGTTTATTAATTTATTTACTCACATTGAATATTTTATACACATATTATACATATATATCTTGAATTTATATACTTGAACTTATAACTTGATATACACATATATCTTGAACTTTAACATTTTTCATTTCTTAGACATTATACTGTGTAAATAATGTACTCCTGGTAACAGTTTGAGAAAAGATCAAAGTCCAAAGTTTAGAATATTAATATTGAAAAAATATATATTTATAATTTCACAAAAATGGAAAGGCACAGAGACATGCTACTGATAGCATAACTCCATTTTAATCAGCTTCATTTGCTGCTCTGTTAAATGGTCACTTAAAAATGAGACTGGATATTTCTAACATAAAAATGGATAGTTTTAATATATATATATATATATATTGCTTTCATATATATTTTTTTTTACTTTTCATTATCAGACATTCCTGTTTTCTTATGCCAAACTTCAAAAAATGTAATCACAAAGCCAACTAAAATATTCCACTTTTTTTCTACCACCAAATTATTGAGATAATGAATTTTGAACTCCAGGCATTTGCAACAAAGCAATTCTTACGCCCCCTTATGAAATCCTGCAATCCACTTTACCAGGGGTCAGCCCACTCACAATCAAGTCCCATCATTATCCCTAGTTAGGCCTTTGGAAACCTCTTTGTGGTGGGCAGAGCGGCTGTGAATGTTTTATATATACAGTATATGTATGCATATTTTGCAGGTTCTTGCAATGTTTCACCCACTAGCTTTTTGGCTACAAACAGGAGAAAGTGTGTTTAGAGTAAAAAGAGCCAAGGTCAAGCAGAAAGATCCCTACTGCAAAGGATCGTGGTGAACCTGTGAAGTTGCAAGGGCTTTTTATCTTCCAAAGGCCCTGGTAAGCTTTTTGGGATGCTGAGTACCATAGACATAGATTTCAGATCAAAATCTGTCTGTTTCTGTCTGGGGGTTTAGATTTGGTCGTGACTGGCTCTTCTTGCAGAACCATATCCAGTGCATACCTCCAAATTCCTCTATACAAATGCCTCACTGACCATAAAACCAAGATTTTGCCACATCTATTCCTGTTTTCGGACCTAAACCCCATTGAAAATGTGTGCTGTGGGTTTAAGTAGCCATAAGTGAGAACCAAGGAGAGATTTTGTATGGTCTGATGGCCTTAGATCCCTTAATAATTGTTCTCTCTTCTCATCCATTACACTATAATATAACGGAGACTGTAATTTCAGGAAAATGAAAGGTCTAAATTCAGGATGCCATCAACTGTGACAGCAAAGACCTTTTTGCTGTTTCACCTGATTCATTACGATTCCAATTTCTTTTTGTGAGAATTATGTATTTCTTACTGATTGAAAATTGAAAAATGTGTGTCTCAACTATAACAGATCACCATGGCAACAAAACTGTTGTGAATTATAGTTCGGTGAACGTCTAATTATATAGTATGTGCCACTTTTGTGGTCCGTTAGCATAGATTGGTTATTGATGAACAGTGAAGCATGTAATTGGCCTATAATTAGTGAAAAATAGAATGTATCCATTAATGAGACAGTCATTAATGAAGATTTCGGGATATCATTCTTCTTTGTGTGTGATACCTTTTTGGAAATGCATTAAGGCGGTGGGAGGGAGTATTACATAAAATGTAATCTAGTATAAGCTATTATTTTTCATGAGCTTCTCTCTGTGTTTATGCGTGCCGTTTCTTATGTGCGAGTGGAAAAAGCACTAGACAGACAGGAAATGGATCTGTGACAAAATGCTGCAGCTTGGAGCTAAGATTAGAAATTCATCTGTCTTCAATGAAATATTCAAGCACACATGGCCCAGTCAGTGGCATTACTGAAATGATGGTTGTCTGAACTGCACTGAACAATATTGGGGCCATACATCCAAAAGTTTAGTCCAACCACAAGTCCTAGGTAACAGTACAACTTTGCTATTAAATCTGAGCCAAGGCTATGAAGCGTTTGCACATGTAATTTAAGTATTTATGAGGATCTGGCTTGGGTCAGTGCCTACTGCACATAACAAGTGATATATGAAGGCACATATAGCCAGCCCTTCCTGACAACTGCATGATATGTTCAATAGTTAGTAGTGTCCTTTCACAGCCCTCGCAAACCTACAGAGAAAAACTGAAAGCTAGCAGACACTTAAGGGTCAATTTTCCAAGGCTTTAAAATCAGAGGAAGGGACAGTCCAATTTGCATGCTTTAAGATAATTTAGTAGTGACCTTCAAAGTGTAGAAAAACCCTGCGCAACAAATATGGAATGTGAAATGTCAGAGAGATTAGAGAAGATGACTCCTCAGTTGCACACAAAACTGGTTCTGTTCCCTAAAAATTAGACCATTTTTAGCAGCTCCTGTGCTCTGTAATGCCAGAAATCAGCTGCCATGGCCCCAGACTAAACAATAATTCTAGAGAAGGACAGAAATAAAAAGAAAAGAAGTGAACTTGAACTGTAGGAATGACTCCAAACTTTAAAAGTTTGAAATGTCACGGAGTGCTTTTGAAAGAAGTTTTTTAGAGGTTATGGGATATGCATTTGTGGCATCCTCACGGAGCAGACAGAGGGAAAGGGGTTCAAAAGCCAAAATAAATCATACCCTAAAGGGGCAAAAACACTGCATATATTGATATTCGACTACGCCACACTGAGAATTTCACCCAGAGAATATGACCAGCGCACAGGTTCCCTACTAAAGACAAAGAGAATGGAGACACAGGTATTTAATACAAAAATACAAAAGTGTATTATGATTCATCAAAATAAAATCTGAGGCACATAAAAAAGGACAAGCCCCAATCATTCAAATATGTTTAAAAGAACAGAAGCTGCGGCCTCTCTCAAGAAATGCCCGGGCAAAAGATAGACACGTTCCCCTCACACGCACTGCACACTCACGCTCACAGCACCCGGGCCCCAGTGAAGTGATCAGTCACGGCACACGGTGTAAACACCACCACCAAAGAAGAGAAGGGAACAGTCAATTTCCTACGCAATAAGGCCGCAGCTCCTAGAAACAAACAAACTCTCCACACCATACACACACGCACAAAAGAAAAAGAAAATTACTAATTATATAAACAAACAAGTGGATGTCAATTATTCATCCACAGCCGGCCCTTGGTAGAAAAACCCTTACTGGCCCGGTTCAATAAAGGAAACAACGGAAACAACTAATAATAACACAAACAACCAAATAATCGTTGACCACAAAATAAAAAAAACAAAATAAACAAAATAAACAAACAAAACAAGAAAAAGTAGCAATCAAAACACAAAATTAAGAAAAAGAAATAAACGATAGGAAAAGGAAAAAACAAACAAACTACAAAACACAAAAACCCCCACAAAATACAAAAAAGAAAATAAAACATATAAAAGAAAAAGATAAAAAGGAGCAATAAGGCAAAAATAAGAAATGAAAAATTAAATAAAATCAACGAAAAGCAATAAAAAGACAAGAAATAGCAACAAATCAAACAAAACACAAAAGAAAAAACAAAAAAAATACAAATGCCCAAAAAGCACAAAAAGAAAACAGAAACGAGAAAAAAGTAAATAAAAGAAAAAAAAAAAAAGAAAAGGAATGCCTGGAAATCTGTTTGCAATGAATTATTGCATAAATTCTTGCAATCAGGTGTTGTCAGTTTTTCAACATTTTAATATTATTGTTTATTATGTTATACATAAAGCAGCTGTGTATATATATATATATAGAGAGAGAGAGAGAGAGAGAGAGGGAGGGAG
>NW_015641021.1:752644-754163 GCF_001515625.1 Sinocyclocheilus rhinocerous
TCTCCTCCATCAGAACGAAAAACACGGCGGTACACTACACCTTCCCGGTCTACCAGCCTACTCCACTGACGGAGTAAGACTATTGCTGACCTAGAGAGCACCCGACGCTCTTCCCCACTGGGGAAAATCCTACTATCCCAAAACTTTAATACCTCACCAAGGACTCCATCAGTCCGCTGCAGAGCCCCAATATCGCCAGTGGAGTAACTTGGTAAAACCGACATAGCTGCCTGAATCACATGGGGGCCCACTTCTCCCTGTCTCGCAGAACACCGTATCTCACCTGGTACACTAGTCCCAGGAAGCACGTGATCTAAATCCTGACAAACAGGAGGACCCTGTCTTGAAAGGGCGTCAGCATTACGATTACTCCGTCCAGACCTATACTTCACCTCAAAATCAAACGAGGCAAGTTGTGCGGCCCAACGCTGCTCGGTAGCACCAAGCTTGGCCGAATTCAGGTGACTCAGGGGGTTGTTGTCAGTATAAACTACACATTTCTGTCCCAACAAATACTCCCTGAATTTCTCGGTCATGGCCCACTTGAGCGCTAAAAACTCCAGCTTCATGGAGCTATAATTCGACATATTGCGCTCCGTGGGCCGTAGACTACGACTCGCATAAGCGATGGGTCGCACCTTCCCCCCTTGCTCTTGGGAGAGCACTGCTCCCAGCCCTCTATGGCTGGCATCTACCTCCAGTATAAACGGCAGAGAAAAATCAGCATAGGCCAGGACCGGGGATGACGTAAGCTTATCTCTCAAACCATCAAAACTTTGTTGGCATTGCGCAGTCCATGCCATCCCGAAGCGTTCGACGGTATGCTTCCTGGGTTTAGACCCTGCAAGCTCTGCCACTAACCGATGCAGAGGGGCTGCCAACTGGGCAAAGCCCTCCACAAAGCGACGATAATAACTTGCAAAACCCAGGAATGAACGCAAGTCCCTAACTGTCTCTGGGCAGCGCCACTGGGTCACTGCCTCGATTTTACCAGGATCAGTGGACACTCCCTCAGCCGAAATGACATGTCCCAGATATTTTATCTCCTTCTGAAAGGAGGAACACTTCCCTAGCCCAGCCTTCAACCCCTCTGTCTCCAAACGATGCAAAACCACCTCTAGACGCATCAAATGTTGTGCCACTGATGACGAGAACACTACAATGTCGTCAAGATAGATATAACAAGACTGGCACTGCTGGTCTCCAAACAAGCATTGCATTAATCGCTGAAAGGTACTGGGGGCATTGCAGAGCCCAAAGGGCATACGATTGAATTCAAATAGGCCAAATGGGGTACAAAAGGCGGTCTTCGGCCGATCCCCCTCAGCTACTGGGACTTGGTTATATCCACTTGCCAAGTCCATAGTGGAGAACCAGCAGGCCCCTGACAAAGCATCCAGAGATTCCTCAATACGAGGCAAAGAGAATGCATCTTTTCGAGTTTTGGCATTTAATTGACGATAATCTACACACGTGCGTAGAGTACCGTCCTTTTTCTTTACCAGGACTATCGGTGAGG
>NW_015641022.1:0-948 GCF_001515625.1 Sinocyclocheilus rhinocerous
AAATATACCCACGTTCCACTTTTGTATTGAATTTAAGAATTGCTCCGGGCTCCGCTTTGCCAAAAAGGGAAGTTTGTCATTCATTTATGAGTTTTTCAAAATGCAATATGACATTATGAATAGGCACTCAAAGCTAATCCCATGTCTTCATCTAGATGGCATGCTTGTCATTTTTTTCCATATTAAGGCATTATTACATTCCACTCATTTTTTCGGATGGCATCACTCACAATTACATAGACCGATTCGTAAAACTCTGGCCCACATGTGAGTTTGGTGGGAAAGATCAGCTAATTGCAAAGTTAAGGGCATGTTTTGATGTAGGCTGTGCATGCTGCCATTTAAAACGTGTTTTATAGCCGTGTCTGACACGCATCAAGGCACACGTATGCTAGTTTGTCTCCCAGACGAGTTTGATTAAAGCTTCAGAGACCAGAGCGAGCGGGCCAATCTTGATGAGGCACGCCGCACCATTACAAGGCAGACGGCTGGCCAAACCGACCGACCCACCACTGTAGGACCGTGTAGTTAACCAGCATTTGTGGGAAAGGCACCAGCTTCAAAGTCCCGGAGCCAGATGTGACGAGACGTTTTCTTTAAATAATCCTCAACATCTCTTGTTTTTTTTTACAAGCAGGGTTGTTTCACAGGCCACCGCAGTTTGTTTCCATTTCCTCTGTGAATTGTGAGCTTGCGGTAGTGTGTTTTGTGTTTAGGAAGGTCATGATTCGGTTGTGTGAGTGAGCATGTTTAAAAGGGGTTATATCTCAACGAATCTTTTTTTTTAATTATTGTTTGAAATGCGTTCTATGTGCTTTAAGGACAAATTAAACTTTCAGAACTCAAAGATTCCTTCCTGGTGAAACCAAGCTACAAAGAAGGCATTTCTGATTTTTTTTCATTGAGAAAATGAAAAAAAAAAAAAAAAGATCGAATGGTATTCTTAGT
>NW_015641022.1:1420-5873 GCF_001515625.1 Sinocyclocheilus rhinocerous
ACCAGCATGGATCAGCTCCAGGCATGACGAAGCGGATATCATCCTCTTTTGGAAGGCCAAACAAAGTAGTTTCACTTTCACAACAAAACACACCGCGTCTCCACAACATGGTGGCGGCAGCAACAATACTACAGCAAGTATAAAAGTTATGTCTTCTTTCTTTGCGTGAACATTTGGGCGGTGTTATGCAAATCTTCCCACATCGTGACGTAGACATGTGGGGGCGTGTTTAAATGAGGCGTTTTAGGGGGGCGTGGACGAGTCTTAACTTTTATAAAGAATATCTCTTTGGGTTTGAGACTTTAGTCTTTGCAACTTTAGGGATCTTATCTATTCACGAACAGCTTGTAACACTCCAAAGGGAAAGGAAAACTTGAAATTGAATCATATGACCCCTTTAATGTGAAACTTTGCATAGGCAAGCAGATGAGCCCGGAATATAAACGCAATACGCAAAGTATGCATTATCAATAAGGTGTATACTGTATTTGGCCTTTAAATATTACTATCTTACCACATTACTACTTAATACAAACCTCGTAAAAATAACTAACGCTCAGCGGAGGAAAGCCTTGTTTTGCCCTCCAGGTGGGCATTCCTGTAAGGGTGTGATGTCATGTGAAAACTATGAATTGAGGTAGCAAAAAAAATAGCAAGCAGGATGTAGAATTGCAATTCAAATTTGATTGTAAAGAAGTAGAATTTAAATTTAAATTCTATGAAATTCATAACACATTTTTAAGTAGAAACGCTTGTCAAGCCAAACTTTGAAGATAATTGGATGGATGGATGGATGGATGGATTTAAGGATGGATCCTCTGCTGAATTTCTTTGAATTCCATTTCAATTCCTTTTGCGGTCATTCAGCTTCCTAACACTGAGAATAGATTGATACTATTACTTCATAACACAAACACTGACGTTGACTAATTTGATCATTTCAGTCTGATTTTTAGAATTAGTTTCTACACTTTTAAGTACAGATAGATTTTTGAATCATCATTTTTCCCCCGTTTAATTCTGATGATGAGACAGAAGGTGTAAAACAGTCATGAAAAACTGAATTAATACTGTTTTGGATGAAAAAAGAAAACTTTAAATTTTAATTGGACCCCAGATGGAAAAAAAAAAAAGTTGATATGACCCCTTTAAAGAAAATTCAGACTTGGGTATATAAACACGGATTTCTCCTTTGCTCTTTATCTGTCTTGAGGCTTGTTTAGTTTCTCGTGCCTGATGCCAGAAACACGTAATATTCTTGTGTTTGTGTTTATGCTGTGATATTCGTGCAGATGACTCACCGAATAAAGACAATTAAGGGTTGAAGTAAGGTGAAGTCCCTTGCTACCTTCAGCAAACGTCAGGTCAGTTTGATTTCACAATACGCTTTGTTTCAAAGCAGTTTTACAGAAAACAGTGCCTTAATACCTCGAGTGAGCAAACCAAATGAGACTGGCTTAGATGTTTAGATAGAAGAGGAAAAAGCCTTGGGAACCAGAACTTTTCAGCGGCCTTGGGTTTAGAAGTATTTTTCACATTTTCTCCATTGAGATTTTAAAAAAAAATCTTCAATAAAAAGTTGTGTTGAACCAAACTAACAAGCTCTGAGACAATTTACAACATTTGATTTGAAGCAGAAAAAGTGCTTAAAAATTGATAAGAAGTCACAAGACTATTATCATTTTATTGTAGAAACTATACACATCCCAAGAAGCATTGCAAATTATGCGATTGAATCAGAATTGACCATATAATGATGTATAAAACGAGTGAGTAGGTCGCAAGAAATACTATGTATTTGTGCAATATCCAAATATATACAGATATAAAGAGTTTTAGAGTGTAGGAAGACTCGATTGCGTCATTCGTGATGCATCGTGGGAGTGGGACGGTTATTGTTGAGCTCTTTTGGCCAAATAGGGAATGCAAACAACACTCACTGGTTCCTTGATGGAATTGAAACTTTCCAGGCACTAATCCACAGATTAGCTACTAAAGAAAATCCTTCCAAACTTGGCCTGGCCGATGGTCTTGCAACTGTTCTACCTCATTTACTGGTGAGAAACATTTACTTTACTCTCAGTATTGAGCTCATGTTGTGAATGCAGGGTTATGTGAGGATGTTCAACAAACGCAGCTTTTGATAATATATCATTTGAACTAAACATGTTTAAAGTTTGAGAGTAATTGCATTTATTGAGAGTTGTGTTTGGGATGAAATGCAAGCCAGGCGTCTCTGATGCTTTTGTCTCTGAAATGGAACAAATCCTTGCTTCCATGTTCCAACATTACAGGCCTTCCCAGAAGAGTGGAAGCTGTTAGGCAGTAAAGGGAGGGATTCATGCTTTTTGAAATTAAATGTTTAACAATACATCATCTGTGAGATCAGGCACTGATGTTAGGCAGTGGGATCTGGCTCGCTTTCCAATTCATCCCAGTAGTGTTCAGTAGGAATTCAGGTTTGGGCTTTGTGCAGGCCAGTCAAGGAACAGGAAAAGGTATACATAATACTGTTCAAACATTAAAAAAGAAAGAAAGAAATTAATACTTTTATTCAGCAAGGATGAATACAATTGATCATAAGTTATAATGCGATTTCAAATAAATCCTGTTCTTTTGAACTTTCTATTCATTAAAGAATCCTGAAAAAAATGTATCACAGTTGCCTCAAAAATTTTCAGCAGCACAGCTGTTAACATTGATAATAACACGAAATGTTTCTTGAGCAGCAAATCAACATATTACAATGATTTCTGAAGGATCATGTGACACTGAAGACTGGATTAATGATGCTGAAAATTCAGCTTTGCATCACTGGAATAATTTATGTTTTAAAATATATTCAAATAGGAAACAGCTATTTTAAGTTGTAGTAATATTTCACAATATTTCTGTTTTTACTGTATTTTTGATTTAATGATGTTGAAAATTCAGCTTTGCATCACTGGAATAAATTATGTTTTAAAATATATTCAAATAGGAAACAGCTATTTTAAATTGTAGTAATAATTCACAATATTTCAGTTTTTACTGTATTTTTGATCAAATAAATGCAGCCTTAATGAGCATAAAAGACTTATTTTACTGACCCCAAATGGGTCATTAAACTAATTTCTCAATCCCCTTTTGTCTCTTGTGAGTATGAGAGCATTGTTTTAGCATCTCTGTCTCTAGCATCTTAAAGGTTCATAGGATGCCCATTTTCCACAAGTTGATATGATTCTTTAGGGTCTTAATGAAAAGTCTGTAACATAGTTTGGTTAAAATTTCTCAATGGTAGTGTAAAAAACGCCTTTTTTTTACCCTGTCAAAAACGTCTCTTTACAGAGCACGTAGTTTTGTAGCATTTTCCTTTAAATGTTAATGAGCTCTGCTGACCCCGCCCCTCTCTTCCGAGCTGCTCTCACAGACTGTTTACTTTAGCTGTATTCATCGTGAAACTTGCTAATTAGCACATTATTAGGAAAGGCGATTTGCAAAGATTCATTAAAAAACATTACAGATGTTAAGTTCAATTCGTTTCTTTGAATATGGAAAAATAAAATAGTCCAAATGAGAAAAAATAAATAAATAAATAAATAAATACAAAAATGTAGTAATATTTCAGAATGTTGCTGTTTTTGTTGTATTTTTTTAAAACCATAATATATATGTTTTTATGTTTTTATTTGTATTATATTCTGAATTCAGTGTATTTGGCTGTTATTTTTTTTGCCATTTCAGCTCAAATGCATAAATATCAAGTTGTTGAATTATTATTGTCAAAATCTAAAAAATAAATAAATAAATAAACACATTTTTTTAAGTTATATAAATGAAAAGATCAACACATTAAAAAAAAAAAAAGCAGGCTACTCTTGTAAAATTCATGGTCTTGGTCAGTAGTTCATCTGTCGAATGCCAAAAAGCGAGTGCTGGTTTGGTAAAGTTTGAGAAATGGGCTGTGTTTAACAAGTCGGTGATGTATCGTAAGTACAACAGGTCTTAGTGTGAGTAATGATGGTGGGAGACAAACTCCTGAGTAGGGCTGCACGATTTGGGAAAATTTTCATATTGCGGTTATTGAGGTCAATATTGCGATATGCGATTGCGATTATAATAAATGGTATCATGAGTCAACTTGATGGGTTTTTAAGGAAAATGCACACACAGATTAGTGATAATGCTAAAATGTGTATTTGTAAAACTAAAATTTTTTTCACAATAAATTATTTTTACAAAATGAAATGACATTTGCATTAATGTAAACTTATTTTCTCAAAAGTATAGCTAAATTAAATAAAACATACACATTTTCACAAAAATAAGATATTTTAAACATTTTGTCCAAACAAACAGGGACATTTACGCAGGATGTAACATATACTCTGTATAAACTCTTTTGAAAAGGAAACTGGATATAAAATTGTGGTTCACTCAATCAAACTCAAACCACTAAATCTTTTTTTTTTTT
>NW_015641022.1:7878-8896 GCF_001515625.1 Sinocyclocheilus rhinocerous
TATGTTTTTATTTGTATTATATTCTGAATTCAGTGTATTTGGCTGTTATTTTTTTTGCCATTTCAGCTCAAATGCATAAATATCAAGTTGTTGAATTATTATTGTCAAAATCTAAAAAATAAATAAATAAATAAACACATTTTTTTAAGTTATATAAATGAAAAGATCAACACATTAAAAAAAAAAAAAAAGCAGGCTACTCTTGTAAAATTCATGGTCTTGGTCAGTAGTTCATCTGTCGAATGCCAAAAAGCGAGTGCTGGTTTGGTAAAGTTTGAGAAATGGGCTGTGTTTAACAAGTCGGTGATGTATCGTAAGTACAACAGGTCTTAGTGTGAGTAATGATGGTGGGAGACAAACTCCTGAGTAGGGCTGCACGATTTGGGAAAATTTTCATATTGCGGTTATTGAGGTCAATATTGCGATATGCGATTGCGATTATAATAAATGGTATCATGAGTCAACTTGATGGGTTTTTAAGGAAAATGCACACACAGATTAGTGATAATGCTAAAATGTGTATTTGTAAAACTAAAATTTTTTTCACAATAAATTATTTTTACAAAATGAAATGACATTTGCATTAATGTAAACTTATTTTCTCAAAAGTATAGCTAAATTAAATAAAACATACACATTTTCACAAAAATAAGATATTTTAAACATTTTGTCCAAACAAACAGGGACATCAACTTTAATTTTGCAAATCTTGCACAGTACTTCTCTCTGCTCAGTGTCAGTAATCTTAAATCCAAAATATCGCCATATTACAGAGGTAGAGTTTTTTTTGGCTACCAGATCAGTGTCGATCTCCTCGCCATCCATCTTCGTTCTGGTCTCTCCGCACTGTGCTGCGCACACAAGTGACCACTGACCATGCCCACGCACGCCACACGTGCACTGCCTATACTGAGACTGACCGAGACGGCACAGAAAATCGGAAAACTGTTCTCAGAAAGTATGTGTTCTCAAGTCCACACACTTATTTATTTAATATAATAGCAACATTCCGTCATAT
>NW_015641022.1:8981-9136 GCF_001515625.1 Sinocyclocheilus rhinocerous
ATCTGTGTGTTAGTTTATTGAGCCTTTTCTTTTAACAGTTTTAAACCTCAGTTACTGTGCGCTCTTGAAGAGCTTGAAGAGTTCGACTGTAACCGAACACGACACGCAGTTTGAACGCTGAATGGAGGATGACAGACAGTCGAGACAGTCGCAGC
>NW_015641022.1:10784-44091 GCF_001515625.1 Sinocyclocheilus rhinocerous
TCTCTGCTCAGTGTCAGTAATCTTAAATCCAAAATATCGCCATATTACAGAGGTAGAGTTTTTTTTGGCTACCAGATCAGTGTCGATCTCCTCGCCATCCATCTTCGTTCTGGTCTCTCCGCGCTGCGCTGCGCACACAAGTGACCACTGACCACGCCCACGCACGCCACACGTGCACTGCCTATACTGAGACTGACCGAGACGGCACAGAAAATCGGAAAACTGTTCTCAGAAAGTATGTGTTCTCAAGTCCACACACTTATTTATTTAATATCGCAACATTTTGCCGTCATATAATCGCACAGGTTGACATCGCGATTGCGATTGCGATACGATTAATCGTGCAGCACTACTCCTGAGTAAAGACTCCTGTATGCCTGCGCACCCTTCAAAATGAGCACACTTCAGACCTAGGGAAAGGACTAATGAAGCCAGTGGCATTCCCCCGTCAGCCTTTCAGTCTGTTATGAGCCCTGATCGCTGTTCCTAAACAACATAAGAGCCGCATTACTTTTCCCTAATGTGCCGACAATATGTAATATTTTCCTGTGTCCTGACATCATACAGGACGCATGCGATGTGCTGAGCAGCGAGATCCGAGAACATACACGTGTCTGATTTTTCCCTGTTTTCCAGCACCTCAGTCTTTTCCTATACAGAGTTATGATTGGTGTGACCTGTACAAATGATTATCCCGACCGCACATCAGACAGATGAAAGCGCTTGTGACCTTCATTGAGCCATACAAATAGAAATCTGCCATTAGAGACCTCTTTAATTTCATAAAATATGCTCTTGCTGGCTTTGTGCACTTTTTATTTGCATAATACTTGTTGTACACCAGGCTGGTGTTAATTCACAGACATCTATGACAGCTCTAACTTGGAAAGCATTTACATTGGTAGGCAGGATAATTATGTTGCCTTCAAAGATGACTTCTTTTTGCCCAGTTTTAAGGCAGCATCACATACATGCTTTGTGGAGAAGGTAATGCATTGCGTTAAGCATCCAAGATGGCATTTGATCTGTTTTACCCAATATTTGTACGTGCTTCGTATTTTTATGCTGTCATTGAGTATTTTAGTACTTATTATTTTAATGGTTGGTTATTTGATTTTAGTATTTGATTATTTAATTATTTTAATATTTGATTATTTGGTTATTTTAATACTTGTTTATTTGAATATTTTAATACTTGATTTTTAAATTATTTTAATTTCAATATTTGATCATTTTTATACTCAATTATTTGATTACTGAAATAATAAAATGTTAAAATCAAGCAATAAAATATTTTAATATTTGATCATTTGATTATTTTAATACTTGAATGTGATTTTTTTTAAATACTTAATTATTTGATTTTAGTATTTGATAATAAAGTATAAAAATATAAAAATAATTAAATTATTTCATTATTTAAATATTTAAATATTTGATCATTTTATTACCCAATTATTTGCGATTAATTTAATATTTGATTGTGATATTTTATTATTTCATCAAGTTATTTGAATTTCCTGTTGGGTCATATCTATTTCCTTTTCAGTTAGGATGCTGCCATTGTAGGGAGTAGCTCACTAAGTTTGGGGACAGAGCCATTCATTTAAATTTCCTAGATTTCTCCGCATGCCACAGCATCCGTAAGAGGTCTTCCTCTTCTGACACGGATGTCAAAACTGACGCTTTAAGAGGGCAAGTGCTGTGTGTTCCTGCTCTCTTGTGGGGGGTTAGAAACTTATCTTTGTCTGATAGGGTGCAGTCCTCCTTGTGTTCATTTTTGCTGTAGATAAGACCGCAGGACCTCAAAATCACTATCCGTTTCAAGCTCTTTAGCGCCAGGAGAGCTTCGCCACCTCACATCAATCAGCGGATTAAAATAGCACTGTATACAGCAGTACATATACCTGTGATTACTCAAGCTGCGTTCAGCTTCTCAAGAGCAATAACAGAAATGTCCCTACCTGGCTGGTGTTTATCATTCTAAGACCTGCAATTTAAGACCTGGCTCTGAGCATTGTGGCGTGTCCCTCTCAGCAAGCAGTGTTTTGTGGATCGGTTTCTCTTGGAAGGTTTCTGGCATAGTCTCCGGCCGTGTCTGTACCCTGGAAAATGCTGCTTTCTCAGGCAGTATATGGAGGAAGACAACAAGGCATGTTTGAATCCAAAATATGCATAACAACATGTCTACGTAGGCGGTTGGTTGAAAGAATACAAATGGTGTCAGACAGAGCAGTTGAAAGTTGATAAATGTGACCCTGGACCACAAAACCAGTCATAAGGGTCAATTTTTGGAAATTGAGATTTATCCATCATCTGAAAGTTGAATACATAAGCTTTCCATTGATGTATGGTCTGTTAGGATAGGACAATATTTACCAGAGATACAACTATTTGAAAATCTGGAATCTGAGGGTGCAAAAAAATCGAAATACTGAGAAAATCGCCTTTAAAGTTGTCCAAATGAAGTTCTTAGCAATGCATAGAACTTATCAAAAATTAAGTTTTGATATATTTACAGTAGGACATTTAATAATTTTGACCCATACAATGTATTTTTGGCTATTGCTACAAAATCCTCATGCAACTTACTGGTTTTGTGGTCCAGGGTCACAAATGTCCTTAAATTTGAAAAAAAAAACAAAAAAAAAACTTGACTTGTCGTCTTGGCCATTTCGTACAAAACAATTTGTTCAAAAAAAGTCATACGAAAAGTAAGCATGAAGCTGTATGAATTCACAGAAATTTGCCACCAGTTAACAAAAATGTAAAATTTTTGAATTGTCATTAGTGTTGGATATTTTGAATATTTATATTTATATAGTGTTTTTAATTTTTGACTATTTTAAGTATTTTTATATTTTGGATTTTTTACTTTATTCTAGGTCACTGATCATGAAATCTGCGGACTTTCATCATTTTCTACACTGATTTTTCAGGATAAACTTTTGAGAAACAAGAACTATTAGAGTTATACTAATGAATTGGTTATTTTTAATTTTTGAAAATTTGAATATTTTTTTAATTTGAATAGTTTGAATATTTAAATTCGTTCTAGGTCACTGGTCATGAAGTCTTCTGATTTTCAGCTTTTTTCCTGCTGATTTTCCAGGAAGTCTGCGGAATTCTGGATTTAAATAATAATGGATTAAATATAATAACGGAACAATGGATTGAAATTTGGTAAAAAGTGTTTTAACCAAGATGAGAGTACTACACTTTTTATTGGCACTCATGTTGAAATTTAGCCATAGTTTTTAGGATAATGAGTAAAGAACCAACAGGCATGGATGTGTGCATGTATGCTGCTGATAGAGCTGTTTCCTGCTGCAGAGGGAACGGCAGTACAGACGGCTGGAGTGGAAGAACAGGTTCATTAGTGCCACAGGTCTGCGGTAGCTACACCAGCCATCGTCTTTTCTGAGCTGTTGAGTTCACTCAGTGTTTCAACTCAGCAGATTCTTTAGTAGTAAGTAAACTGCATGTACAGTATAACACTCATTTTAGCTGCTGGCTTATGTTCGTTTGTTTTAGTGTTTTGATTCTTTGTTTGCATGAGATTGTGATATGATAATGATAACTTTCTGGCCAGTAAGTGAGTAAGATTCAGTCGATTCAGTAGCTGCTCTGATTGATTCAGTGAGTTAATTCAGTGAAGGATTTGTCAGACTGATTCAAGCCAGTTTGAATGATTCATTATAAGAACCGTTTCTAAAGAGTCATTTGTCTGTGAATCAGACTACGCTGGTCATGCTGCATGATTGTTTTTGCATGCAGCCCATTAGAACAACTCAAAAGATTTGCACTGTGAATTGGGGCTGTGCGATTAATCGAAATCGAATCGAAATCGCGATTTGAGACGTTGCGATTTCCTAATCGCAAAGCCTGCGATATGGACGCGATATTACTCTGTTCCAGAGCATATGCATGACTGCCAGCCTTGAGTTGCAGTCTTACTAACCAATAAAGTGAGCTGAATTTACAGTAGCAAAAGTGATGCAGTAAACTGGTGTTCATGCACCAGTGTGTTATCTGTTGCTATACTTGATTTGGAATAACTTTCCAGGTTTGGCATCTTTTACTTGTATAATCTGACATAGTTTGAATTTTCAATTTAGAATATCTGAATATTTAAATTTATTCTGGGTCGCTGATCATGGAATCTGCTGACTTTTAAGGATTTCCTACGCTGATTTTCTGGGAATTCTGGATTTAAATAATGGATTTTAGTATAATCATTGAATAATGTATTTAATATGGTGAAATGTTTTAAAGGAGCTGAGAGTTACTTCACTTTTATTGGCAGATTAAACCATAATGAAATGTAGCTGTACTGTTTAGTTTAATAATTTAAAAATAATAGCAAAAGCTTTCCTACTAAAACAGGATAATTGAAAAACTTTAATAATAAGACTTAATTTGAACTATCTGTAATTTATTGGATTGTGAAAAGTTACCAGAAGGAAGACAGTTAAAACTAGTTAAAATAAATAAGAGGAAGGTTGTTGCGGAGTTATTCAATTTTGACAAAAGATTGTGAAGATTTATAATTTTTAGCAATTCACAGAATAATCAATACGGTTATTAGGAAAATAGACAAGCTCAATTCTGAGTTTATGCAGACTTTAAAGATGCTTGTATTGTGTTATGGCACTTGTTCTAGGAAAACATTTAGTGCTTTTCTATTTCTGTGGCCGTGTTCCTGACAATGGATGTTTGGGCATTTATGGAGCTGTCCAATAAAGATAAAACGCATAAAGAACTAATTTCCCAGTAACTTCTCAGGAAATCTTCTGGATTACATCATACGCCTTTGGGTTGTAATTAGCTCCGTTTCATGGAGTTGCATCCACATGTTTTCCTCGTGTACAGCGTTTGAGAATCTCCTGTCTGGTTCAGCATGGTTCATGTCTTAAATTTAACGGTGTAAGTAAACACAGTTTTGTTTCTGTGTATAGCTACAAATGCCTATGTATATAGAATATCTTCCACCGTCCCCCGAGGACCCCTGGGCCATCACTCTCTCTCCATGTGTGGTGTCATGGACAGGGTCTGTGTCGGAGAACAGCTGTGGGCCGTATGGCAGCGCAACACCCCCACATTCCTCCCCTCCAAGCAAGTTTTCATTTGTAGCTGACAGCTTCATTGGGCTTCTTTGTCCCCGGGAGGCCCCGGGGGTGGATGACTGTTGTTGTCTTTACCCAGGGAGCTCTGTTTCTGTGGCTTAGCAGGCCTCTCCATAAAGTTCTTCTTTTGAACGGGATGGTTTCCATGATGTTCGGTTCTTAAAACATCTACATCCTTCTAAAATACTCATCCAAGCATTTATTTGATCAAAAATGCACAAAAAACAGTGATAATATTAAAGATTATTACAATTGAAAATAACCGTTTTCTAAATGAATATATTTTGAAATTGAAATTTTTTTTTTTTTGTGAGATGGCAAAGCTGAATTTTCAGCAGCATTACTCCAGTCTTCAGTGTCACATGATCCTTCAGAAATCGTTCTAATATGCTGATTTGCTGCATAAAGATTTTGGAAAAATGGGAAAATGTTTTTGCAGTTTAGTGTTTTTACGGAAACCGGGACACACTACCATTCAAAAATTAGGGGCAGGTAAATAAAATGTCAATTTAAAAATTAAAAACTTTTATTCAGCAAAGATGCATTAAACTGATCAAAAGCGACAATAAAGACATATGTTTGAAAATTTTAGAAAAGATTTCTATTTCAAATAAATGCCGTTCTTTTGAATTTTCTATTCATCAAAGAATCCTGAAAAAGAAATCTATCAGGATTTCAACAAAAATATTAAGCAGCAAAAACTGTTTTCAACATTGATAATAAATAATAAATTAATAATAATAATGATGAATAATAAAACCCATTATTAATAATTGAGTACCAATAATAATTGAGCAGCAAATCTGCATATTTGAATGATTTCAGAAGAGCCATGTGACAATGAAGACTGCAATAATATCTGCTGAAAATTCAGCTTCGCATCACAGGAATAAATTAAATTTTAAAATAGATGCATGTAAATGTACTGTACATCCCATATAAAACATAACATAAATAAAATGATAAAATAAAATAAAAACTTTTCAACTTTTTTTTAGTGTATATCTTGAAGCAAACCACTAATAATTGTTAAATGTAATATTTTAAATGTATGAACATTTATTTTGTAATATTTAGGAATAACTTTTATTTGTATTATTTTGCATGTTATTTAAATTGTTAGCATCTTTTTATTATTTGAATATGTTGCAATTTAATGTGCTTCACCAGTCTCCAGTCATGAGCATGTGTGCAATCTGCTGTGCCATGGCTTCAACTAAAATTAATTCTCAGTCAAATCTGAAATTTAAACAGTTTATTGACACTGTTTATTTTAGCCGTTGTGCCATTCCCTGGTGATTTATGCCCCTTAGGAACAGGAATGTCCAGGAATGTTTCACACCCAGACTTTACCACAGTCTCCACCACAAGCAATATTAAATCTGGACAGTTATAGGAATCAGAAAGAGTCGCCTGGTGCTGATTAAGGCAGGATTTTTCAGAGGGAGAGAGGGCAGAAGGACAAAGTCAATGCAGAGTTACCATTTTTTACTAATTAAAAATGGACTATTTGAATATTTGTGTATGCTAATTGGTTTATCATGTCTTTAACTTAGCAAATTCTGTTGGGATCAGTAGTGAATAGGGATGCTTTGTGTTATAAGTTGCTGCCTATGTTAAGCATTTTAAATCAATCGTGTATGACATTCTGTTTTGAGTGCAACCTAAGAAGTCAGCTGCCTATCTAGGTCACTAGGTTTTGGAACAAAGCAAAGGTCACTGTCTGAACCAGTTCTGCTTTACTAACACTGTGAATTTGATTATTGGCAGGCCAAGAGGAAAGGAAATAAATCTTTGTCCAGCTTTAAAGAGCTCCGCAAACCCTTCTGGAAGAGGTGAAGCGGCATAGCTGTATGCTTTACTCTTATAGGATTGAAGTAAACGGTGAGTCATTAGGCGAAGGTCCAAAGGTCAGTGCCATCGTGTCACTGACAGCTTATACTAAGGTGTGCTAAATTTGAAGAGATTGCCAACTCTGTCAAGCAGATGAGCCGTGTGTTAAGAGTGCAATACTGTTAACAAGACTAAAGTTGCTAATCTCATCATCCTACCAGTGGCATTGAGAGCCAGAGGGCAAAGTTCAGCTTTGAATGGCGAGCAGTTTGAGGCCTACACTATATAAAGGTTCCAAACTATGGTTTTCACAGTGATGCCATAGAAGAACCATTTTTGGTTCCCCAAAGAACCTTTCATTCAACAGTTCTTAAAAGAAACACTTTTTTTCTTAGTGTGAAGAACATTTTAAAAATCTAAAGAGCCTTTTTCCACTATAAAGAACCTTTTGTGGAATGGAAAGATTCCATAGATGTTAATGGAACCATAGATGCCAATAAAAAACCTTTATTTTTAAGAGTGTATGTGAAGACAAGCCATTGGTTTCAATCACATTTTTAAGAACTTCACAGTTCTGGTTCTGATTACAATTTTAGTAACACTTTTTGTAGGTAACGTACGCTTTTCTGTGGCCGTATACACAGTTGAAAGGTTAAAAGTTTACATACACCTTGCAGAATCTGCAAAATGTGGATTATTTTACCAAAATAAGAGGGATCATATAAAACGCATGTGAAAAAAAAAAAAAAAAAAAAAAAATTTTATGTCCTAAATAAGATATTTAACATACTTTACATAAGTTTACATATAGTCCACAATAGGACCGCTATTGTGGACTATATGTAAATAAATAAATAAAATCTGTGTGGTCATATTCAGAAACCAATGAAACCGAAACTAAATAGAGCGTTGAAACAGGAAGTGAAGTAAACAAAAGAGAATGTCAAAATAAGGATCCACATAACAACATAAACTTGACAATAAGATCGTTGCGCTATTGATGGCCTATATGTATAACAGTTAGTTCAGGGTCCGGTTGCATAAACCGCTTAGACTAGTCTTAAAAAGTTAGTCATCTAATTTTTTTTCTTTTAAGACTGGTCATAACTTTTTGAAGTCAGTTATAAAAAGGGAGAATGGTGTAATTTGAATTCAGACTTACTTTTTGGATTCAAATTACACCATTCTCCCTTTTTATAACTGACTTCAAAAAGTTATGACCAGTCTTAAAAGAAAAAAAATTAGATGACTAACTTTTTAAGACTAGTCTAAAGAACTCTCTTGGCTAGCTACTAGTTGATGAAACTAGTTCTTAAGACACAGTCTTAACATAGTGGTTATGTTTATGCAGCTGGTCCCTGATCTTCTAATCTGATCTTCTCACCTGCGCGCCTTCTAGATGGGCTGTCAGTCAGTGCAGTTACATTGTTATGCTACAAGGTGGCATAAAGGGACGGTCTTTGAGTGAGTCTTTAAACCGTTCATTCAACTACACGTTCAAAAACGCCGATTCATTCAAAGAGAGATGTAATGAAACACGCTGTTGAAATCTTTAACTTTGAGGGCCACTTTAGAAGGCTCAGCTGACCAGCAATTCGTCGATGCTAAGACGGATTTCGCTTTCCTTGGACATGACAACTTTTTTTCACGAATATGATTTGGCCTGAAGGACAGACGCAGATAATCGCACACGTTCAGTCGATCTCTCTCTCATTCACTGTCTGTTTAGGCTTGTTAAGTGCAAATCTGCGGAGCCTCTGTACAAATCAGCATGATACACATTGTTATTATTATGAACTAATATTTAGTACACATGCACAAAGTGTAAAATGAGAAGGACATTACCTCACGAAAAAAGAAAATACGCAAATATCGCGGTTGCTGCGGTTTTTGCATTTATCTGCGGTTGGCTCATCAATAGTGCGGTATTACGATTAGAGCCTGACCGATATGTGTTTTTTGGGGACCGATACCGATATTAGGGAGTAAAAAAGGCCAATATCGATATATCGGCCGATATTCTTTGTGTATATTATAGTACAGTACCAGTCAAAAGTTTGGACACTTTTCCATTCGTGTGTCCAAACTTTTGACTGGTACTATATATAGAATACAGTATATACATAAACGGAATATATATACATAAACACATTTTTTGCAATGATCACTCAAATGTGGTGATCAAACACTTATAATGACGTGACAAAGATATGTAATGGCATTTAACAATTTAACAAACTTTATTATCCAGTTTATCCACTTTATATGAGTCTGACATCAGTGCACTGAACAGTAAAGTTGAAGTTTATTTAACTATTTCAATTCAATTCCATTCAACTTTATTCCGTTGAAGTTTTTCACTTCGGAACATTCATTCACGGATTTGAGCTACTGTCTTCACACACAGACGAAACTTACTAGAGAAGTGGGAAGTGTGACATGATATACCTCTGTAAATAAATACAATATAAATTCAGGTCTCGCGCACTTTAATGCCCTTTGAATGTAACATGTACTTTCCCTTGGAACTGGAATCATGTCGGAATATCATGTGAAGTCCACTTCGTAGGGCACTTACGGTCGAATAAGACAACGCTTGAATGCTGCTGCCTGAACAAGAGACCTCCTTACTGAAGTGAAAGTGTAGGCTGGTGTCACTATCTCACGAACGTGGCGGCAGATCTCCACCAAATTCGGGGGATCCCTTCAGCTCGAGGAGCCCTCTCGAACACCACCATCTGTGCGTCAGTAGCCCCCCGGGATCGCCAGATCGGTCAGCGCCCGACCGCGAATTTAACCACCCGTAACTCCTGGACCCCGGGGGCTATTGACGCGGGGGTGGTCTCATTCGAAAGGGGGCCTCGAGACATACACTCGATTCGGCGTTCGAGAGGGTTCCTCGAACTGAAGGGATCCCCCGAATTTGGTGCGGATCCGCCGCACCGTTACGTAGATATGGCTGTTGAAAGTTTCAATGGTATTCCATACACTTAAGCTTTAAAGTGTTTCATCCAGGTCGCCAGTAGCAAACAATGGATCGCACTCTGCTGGACAAACTACACAATTACACCATTTACAAACATTTTATCTGCGTTTTATGTTCTGTAAAAAAAATGTAATATCGGAGGCATATTCGCAGATACTGATATATCTGCGACAGGCTCATATCAGCCGATAAAATCGGCAAAACGATATATATGTTGGGCTCTAATTACGATATTGCGGTTATCGCGACAACCCTAGTCCACAAGACAAAATAATAGCTACATTTATATTGACCACATTCAAATGTTTACATGCACTTGATTCTTAATACTACGTATTGTTACTTAGATGATTCATGACTGTGTTTTTTGTTTTGTGAGAGTTGTTCATGAGTCCTTTGTTTGTCCTGAACAGATAAACTGTTAAACCGCTGTTCTTCAGAAAAATCCTTCTGAAAATGTCTTTGGTTTTCCAGCATCTTTTGCATATTAGAACCCTTGCCAGCAGCGACTGTATGATTTTGAGATCCGTCTCACTGATGCTCAAGAAGGAAACATGATGCATTAAAAGCCTTTTTGAATTTGAGGATCAGGGTAAATGTGACTAAAAAAAATTAAACAAACTAAGAAAAACCTTCATCCTGTTCAAAGGTTTTTACGCTCGTGACTCATTTTAAGTTGGACGTGATAAAAATAATGACTTGCTGTGACAGATTAATTGAGTGAGTTGTAAGATTTTTGTTTTAATATTATTTCAGAACATTTTAGTATAGGATTTTTTTTAGTGGAAGAATGAACCAGTAACGGAACAGAATGTCATTAAAATCTTTTTAAAAGTCTTTTTTAAAATAATTTTTTAACCAGTAGAACCCAATTCCCAGCCTTACTCATAAGTCAACTCATTCCGAAATCAAGACTTATTCTGCATGGCTGGCTGTTGTGTGAGCCAAACTGGGGAGAGCTTTCGAATGAGTGATGGCACGGTTCGGCCTGTGAGGTCGTGGCCCAGTGAGCAGTAACATAACCCCAATCAGAAGCACTGACGTCGGTGGCCTGACTCTGCTCTGCTGTGCCTGCGTGTAATGTGCTGTGATGAGGTCAGTCCGGGGTCTGGACACAGCGTCTCTGTGTGCCCTCAAACCTCTGACTGGCTCATCCATCTCTTACTGGATTATGGAATATTAATCCCTGACCATCATTATCCTTAAAACAAACAAACCATTTTACCAACGTCAGCAAAACAGTTGCTTTTTTTGCCAGGGCCTTGTTCTTTATATGTGGATTATTGTGTTAGCGGGTGTAATTTTTCAAGATTTGACACAATCCTGGATTGGTCCATCAGTCATCTCACAGTTGTCGTCATAGCAACAGATCCAGAAGATTAAACTAAAATCAGAAGCAGGTTTATTTAATATAAACAGAATTTTTATTCTGGCTTTAGAAGAAGGTGACACTTGAATCAACATCCTAATAGATACTTTCAACAAGTTCATTAGGACCTCAGAGGGTCCACTTAACGTTCGTGTCAGAGGTGTCGGTTGGAAGTTGGGATCTCAACTCTCTCCCAATTCACAAATCAGCTTTAATTAGAAGCCGTCCTATCCAGAGACTCGGTCTCACGCGCTCGGATGTGATGGCATTAATGAACATCTCGCTTAGAGAGCGCTCTTTCCCGTCAGCATCCCAAGCAGCACATCTAATTAAACGTGATGAAGACTGGACCACCTGAGGAGGGAGAACAGCCAGTCTCGCTCGCCGAAGCTGTGAATGCTGGGAGTCGTTTCCCTCTGCCTTTTGCTTTACAGATACAAAGTGCTTACTCCTAAAATGGTTTCTTATTAGACTAAAGGTAAAGTTCGCCAAAACCATTCCAAATTATTTTTTCCCTTAAAGAGAAGTTTAGAACAATATTGACACTGTTCCTTTCTATGCAATGAAAGTGAATGGTGACCTGGAGCTATAAAGCTTTGAAAATGACAAAAAGCACCATAAAAGTGTGATAAAACTGATCTGTATGACGCATGCTTTTTACTTCATGTCTTCTGAAGGCATACTTCCACCATTCGTTTTTATTATGTGGAACAGAGCAGACCTGATATTCTTCCAGAGGTTTGCAACAGAAGAATGAAAATTGCAGGCAGATTGCTCCTTATGACTTTTATATGCTGTTTAGTACCTATTTAGGATACAAGGTCCAACATTGTCCCAAAAAACATAAATTTTAGCACAATGACCATAAGGATGAAAGCAGAAGAATCAATACCAGGAAAAAGTATGGACTCACCTGCTCTTTTTCCACACAATAGTAAAGTCCTTGGAACTTTGAAATAACACAGATGGAATATTAGGGATTATTTAATGACCAAAAATGATAAACAAACCAAATCTCTCTTATATTTGAACTTTTAGATTCCAGTTCTGCTTAATCTGGACCTAAACCAACTTTATGAGGTGCATCCTGAGATGCTTTTTAAACTGTATTGAAGGAGTTCACATGTAAGCCGGACACTTGTTGTTCAGGTTAATGTATCCATTTTATTAAATTAAAATGAATTAAAATAAAAAAAATATTAAATTATTAATTATAAAAAATACAAATACATGGGTATATTTCATTTCATGTTATTGTATTTTATTTTTTATTTTAAACATTTAAACAAAAGCCTTTATTTCAAAAGGTTTTAAGATCATGAGAAAAGTGTGTCTAGACTTTTGCCTAGTTGTGTTGGTCAATATCTCTGCATTTGTCCCACTCTAATGTTGTTTCTGCTTTAAAACTAGTTCTCTTAAATGATGCAAGAAGGAATGTTCCCATTTACGCTTGATGCCTCCATATCCACCACAGTTTTAAGTTCTCTGAGGACTTGAGGTACAATAATCTAACAAAATAATTCAGCATTAAAAAAATGTTAGGACTAACGTAAAAGCGCCATCCCAGATTATTACATTGTTTTGTGCGTAATCGTCCCCCTCCTTTTATTCTGTCTGACGTCAAACGTGACCGTGGTCAGCATGATAATCTCAGGACAAAGAGACCTGATCACGCACAACAAACAGGGAGGGATGGTCAGTATGTCAGTGTCTCAAATCTGAGATTGATGTCAAACATTGGTGGTGTTGAGTAACATGAGTAGTGTCAGTGTTTGGAAATCAAAGGCATATGTTGATAGTGCCATTTGCTATGTTAACCGTTACTAGTACTTTGCCTCATACTGAGGGATTTGAACAATTTTATTACAGTATTGAATGTTGGCGTAACTCATCTTACACTGTTTGTACTATTGACATGAATGATACCTCAGAAAACAAATGGCACACCTCTCTTTAACAAGCCATCTGATATAAGTGATCGAACCTGCGATTTTTCGCCTGACGGCTGATAAACTGACAAATAGTCCTAGAAGTTTGCCATATCTAGGGCCAAAAATGACTTTTTAATTAGTGCACTTTTGTCTTGTTTAAAAACAAACAAAAAAAAAAATATATATATATATATATAAAACATGACCAATTTTGTGAAGGAACATTGCATAAGATATTAAGACTTGTTTTCGTAGATTGTCTTGAATATTTAAGTGTATTTTGCCTTATTTTTCACTTGTTTTAACTGATGTATGCTTCAAATAAAATGGAAAAAATTAATAAAAAATCTGCCAGTGCACTGCAACAAAATATATTTGTATTAAAGATATACAATATTGTGCATTGTTGCTTCTCAAGTACATTTTTTTTTATACAAAAATTAACAATGGCATATATTTTGAGTTGTAGCAACATCTTGGCAACCATCCAGAACACCCTAGCTGTAGTAACATGCCACTGCTTTAGGAACACACTATGCTCAGAACTCCTTTAGCAACTTACAGAAACCTGCTCAAAATCAGGCAGAACACCTTAACACCACTAAGCAACACCTTGACAACCATCCACAGTACCTTAGTAACATCCTAGCAACCATCCAAAACACCTGAGCTGTAGTAAGCTTTAGCAACATGCTATAAAACACTCATAACTCCTTTGCAACATACAGAAATATGTTAAAACCCAGTCAGAACACCTTAACCGCCATATAGCAACGCCTTGATAACCACCCACAGTACCTTAGTAACACCTTAGCAACCACCCAGATCACTCTAGCTCTAGTAACATTCCACTGCTTTAGCAACATACCATAAAACACTCAGAACTCATTAGAAACATATAAAATCATGCTAAAACCCAGTCAGAACACCTTAATGTCTTGACATTGACCACCCACAGCACCTTAGTAACATCCTAGCAACCATCCAAAACACTCTTAACAGTATTAACATTTCACCACTTTTAAAACATGCTATAAAATACTCTGAACTACTTGACAATGTACAGAGACATGTTAAAACCAAGTCAAAACACCTTAACAACCACATTACAATGCTTGACAACCACCCACTTAGTAACATCCTAGCAACCACTCAAAACACCCTAGCTATTGTAACATGACACTGCTTTAACAACATGCTATAAAACAGTAAGACCTTCTTAGCCACGTACAAAAACATGTTAAAACCCATTCAGAACACAACCACATAGCAACGGCTTGACAACCACCCACAGTACCTTAGTAACATCCTAGCAAGCACCCAAAACACACAGTACCGTATTGGCCCAAATATAAGACGACCCTGATTATAAGACGACCCCCCTTTTTCCAGATGTACCTTTTGGAAAAAGGCTTTTTAAAAACCAAATCTTGTTTTTTCTCAGTATCTGAGACATACCATAGAACACACTCAGAACTCCTTAGCAACATACAGAAACTTAATACCTTAGCAACGCTTTGACAACCACTCACTGTACCTTAGTGACATCTTACCAACCACCCAGAACACCCTAATTGTAGTAATATGTCACTGCTTCAGAAACATGCTGAACTCCACTCAGAACACCCTAGCAACTGCATAGCGACGCCTGGGCAACCAAACACTGAGCATTATGGTGGTGTTTTGCACAGAAAATCTTGGTTATAATGTTGTTAATCTTTGTCACTCCAAACTAAACCATGCACGTTTTCTTTCAAACTTGGAAGTGTCAAATTTTGTGCCATGTACTTATAGTACTAAACAGGAACCAGTCTGGACCAGACATAAGATGGTTGACTCGACCGTGAGTTTTGGGTGGGACTGTTTGGATTTGTGCGGGTCAAACAATAGAAGACAGTGGGATTGTTTGGAACTTACTAAAAACAGTAATTATTTAAAATGCCCCACTTCACTTTTAACTATGTTCACTTGTTTCTGCTCCATTCAGGCTGAACGCATTTCAAGCATGAATGCGCTCATTACAGTGTCAGCACTCTTCTGAAAGGGCCGTCTTTACACACCATTGTTCTTCTCTCATGCAATCAGACTTCTGATGTTTGGGCTCCTGGGTTAGGTGACCTCTAGGTCGCAATCTCCTACCCAAAGCAGAACAGGATTGTGGGAAACAGGGCCAGGCCTGAAGGAGCAGGAACAGCCCTCCCACACAGCAGCGACGTATTGACCAGCTGCCAACACTACTAGAAGCTTTAGTTCTGCAAATGCTTTGCTTTGGGGAATGAGTTGAGAAAGAGGAAGAGAGAAGCAGGTCCTGCGTATGCCCTCATTGGCCTGTCAATTCAGCCTGCTGCTGATGCCAATGCCTTTGTGCAGTTTACTGTAAACAAACAAGCTTTTCTCTGTAAGTGTGTGGCTATTAATCACACAACGAAACACGTCAGTTTGATGCCCATTCACTTTTGTGGCACAACCGTGACCATTACTCTAATTAGAGGACCGTGAGCCTAAACATTTGTGAAAACGATAGTTTTTAGCCTATCTAAAAACTTTAGCCTAGTTTTTATTCATAAACAGGCTACTGTATGTCAGTACTGTATGCAAATTGTTCCCTGAGGCTTTGAAGAACAACTGAGTTTGAAATGCAGTTAAGTGAAGTTACATTTATTTATATAGTGCTATTTACAATATACATTGTTTTAAAGCAGTTTCACTGTAATGACAGTAAAATTACACTGTTAATGTTGTAAAAATCATCAGTTATTATGAAACTAATTTAATTTCAGCTGTAAAGCCGCTCTACAGAAGATAATAGTGCTATTATTCAGCTCAATTTAGTTCAATGTTGTTTCAGTTTATTTCGATGACTGTCAATTTTGTAAAGTTGATCAATTATGAAACAAGTTCAGTTCAACTATTAGCACTTCTACAGAAGGCAATAGAGTCAATATTCAGCTTATAGTGGTATCAATGCAGTTAAATCGAAAATATTACTGATTGTTAATTAATAAATAGTGTTATTGATATAATGTTTTAAACTTTTTTTTATTGTATAAAATATATTTTAGTGCTGGGCACCGATTAATCGCGATGAATCGCATCCCAAATAAAAGTTTTTGTTTACATAGTATATGTGTGTGTACTGTGTATATTATGTATATATAAATACACACACATGCATGTATATATTTAAGAAAAATATATTATGTTAATATATTAAATATATTAATATATGTTAATATATTAAATATATTAATTAATATATTAATTATGGGAATATAAATATATACATGTAAATACATGTAAATATTTTCAAAATAAATACTGTGTGTGTGTATTTATATATATATACATAATAAATATACACCGTGCACACACATATTATGTAAACAAAAACTTTTATTTTGGATGCGATTAATCGTTGCCCAGCACTAAGTTAAAGGGTTAGTTCACCCAAAAATGAAAATTAGCCCATAAATTACTCACCCTCAATCAATCCTAGGTGTATGTGCGTCACTTCTGAGCCACGCATGCGCAAATCTGACCTCATTCGTAATTCCCCCGGAACTGCTTCCGTGTACAACAGTGAGCGCAAGCTAGATTCAAGTGATTATTACGTTTTGAATATGGATATTTTTCTTACAAAAACGCATCGATTCGCTACAGGAGGCCTTTGTTCACACCCCGGAGCCGTGTGAGACACTTTTTTTTGTGGAAGGGTGCTTTTTATTTCACGTCTTTTGAACCGAAGGAATGCAACACCCGCTGAGTACAACGATAGAGCTTGAAAGATCAAAGACAATTTTTAATATAACTCCGACTGGATTCGTCTGAAAGAAGAAAGTCATATACACCTAGGATGCATCGGGGGTGAGTGAAACGCAGCCTCATTTTCATTTTTGACTGAACTAACCCTTTAATAAAATACATTATATATATATTTTTAAAAATAAAAATAGTGATGGCAATACTTTACACTTATGTTTAAATGCATTAGCTATCATGAACTAACAATTAACAACAATTTTTTACAGCATGTATTAATCTAGGTATAATATATACTCATTGTAAAGTGTTTCCAAAAGCGGCTTTAGGACTCCATATTGCTTATTTTCACAGTTTTGAACCTCATCTGATTGGACATAATCACTGGTATACAGTGTACAGAAATCCATTTTACAAATGAGCTTGTCAATCAGTTTGAAACGGTTCACGCAAAAAAATTGAGATTGTGCAATTGTCATTGTTATATTTAGCCCTAATATTTAACCAAACCAATGCACCCAAGTGCTTTGCACAGTAGGTCAGAGGCATAAAAGTAGAGTAGTGACATTTTATTTTAATATTTCAGAAATTCAGCTCTGATCTTATAATCGAATGCATGAGGTCCTTCATATGAATTCACCTCCTGCATTCTTAGCAGCACTACCTGTCATCCACAGGCTTCCTAATTGCTGGTTTGAATTCCCTCGCAGTATGGGGTGGGACTATTTAAGAAAGCCGCATTTATAATTAAAACATCGCTTCGATGAAAGTAATGGGTATCTCTTGCTTGTCATAGAACCTATAGTGGCAGTACCATTACATTTGCATTTTTGGGGAGCCTCCGTCACTTTAATTCAGCAAAAGCAGAGAGAAGACTGGAAATTATGGGGGAGGAGCTGGATGGAGAGGTGGCACGAGCCAGAATTTAAACTTAAAAATCAAGTTAAAAATGAACACATTCATAACATTTTATTTTCTGAAGAACATGTAAGCGATGCTTTTCCATGCAAAACTTGCCATCACAATGCTAGGGTGTTGATATGAGAATGTTAATTTGGTTTTTGGGATGCTGTGTGGTTGCTGGGCTGCTTTTGGGTGGTTACTAGGCTGTTTCTATGGTGGTTTCTTACTGGCCCAATATTTTCGTAGCTCTAAACGTTTGGAATGAGATGCATGTCCAATGCTCATACTTATGGTTAATGATTCAAACAAACTACTAAACCTAAGTATGAGCATTGTATGCTTGGTAATTATTATATTCCAGATGCTGACTTTCAGGAAGTTGAGTAAAATTGAGATAATTTCCCAAAAGTGAGCACACTTGTGTATAAACATTACTCCCATATGTGGGCAATTTAATGTACATTTCTTAATTCTTAAAAATAAAATAAATCTTAATTTACCTCATAGCCACTTTGAGGGTCCTTTTGAAGTCTGCTTTATTGTAGTGAGGATAAGGGCTTAAAAGGAGAGACCAAGGTGGTCTGTGGCTCTTATAAAAGCTTATAAAATGTTAAATGTCATAAACCAACAGATTTATGACATTTTAAACATGCTGTGTAGAGGTCCTGCGATAACCAGGCAATGATTGGAGCACAGATGTGATTCTGAGTGACAGCTCAATCTTAAGATCCGTTCACATGATTCCTCATCAGGGCGCCACTTTCAGAAAGGTGATTTTTCTGCACTCATCAAGCGATTATATGGGATCTTTAAAATGCCACAACATACAATTGTTTGCAATTTAAGTTACAGGAGAACTATACTGACCAGTCACTGGATGATGTTGGTTGTGCGCCATTTGAGAATGCTTTTTAAATTCAAATTAAATTCCTGAATTTGAATTGAGGTAGCAAACAAGTTGCAGAATTGTGGTTTGAATTTAAATTTAAGGAAGTAGAATTAAAATGAATTAAGTCATGTGACTGTATTTTTTTTTTTTTAACTAGACGAGCAAATTTTGTCAAACTTTGAATGTAGGTTTGATAAAGCCTCCTGTATTGTATTTGCTACGCAAGTTTCACCACAATCTACTACATGCCTTTTGTCATCTGATTGATAGTTCACACTTTTTTTTAGTGAGTAAAAGGCATTTTAGTATAATTGTAAGAATGTCAAATTTAGGTCATGGTTCAAGTGTTGTGAAATCTTTACTTTTTTTTTCTTTTTTGCATTTCTTTTTATTTTTAATTTATATTTATTTGTTTATTTTTTAAGAATAACTTTTATATTGTTAGTAGGCTAATGTATTTAAGATGAACACTTACTGGACTGAAGCAGCTTGATTTACTTTGATTATACATCATTTTTTAGAAAAATCATACTAAAATGAAGCAAATATGATCAAATGTCATCTTACTAGGACGTTGGGAAATAGAGAGGGACAACTGATATTTCTATCCGTTTTCTGAAAGTACTCTGCTGAACTGTAAAGATTTCATTGATTTGCATTACAAGCTATCAGAATTTCATAACTGGAGGCAGTTCTTCAAATCTGAATTTTGCACAACCCTGGATTTGAAAATATTAAGGTCAATCTAAATGAATAAAAGGAAATTGAGGCATTCAGGAAATCTACATACAGTTTGCTAGTTCTTTTAAATACATTTAAAAAAAGGATTCATTATTGGCAATCATAAACCTGTTTAGTTGCAGACCTTGACCTGTCATTGCACATTGAATGCACAATTTGAATTGTCCTATTATTATCGGCTGCGTTTTGAAAGGTCAGTGACAAACTGAGTCGGTGTCTTCGCTCCATAGAGTCCAATGCATTGGGCGAGTTGACACGAGTCATGTGAAAGTGCCTTCGGAGACCCTCTTTAGATTCTGAGGCCTGCTGCGAGCTTTCGAAAGCGAGTTTCTCATTTTCGGTTCTAACCGTTGTGGAGTAAAGGTTATCTTTCCACTGTCGTTTTCTCACCTCCTCGCAGTGGAGGTTCAGATGAGACACGACCCTGAGCGATATGTGTGGAAACCAAAACAGGCCTGTTATTGTTTCACAAAGGATCATGGAAAAAAAAAAAAAAGAGCGCTGAGGCTTTTATGACAGGAAGTGAGAGTCCTGTATTGTAACACACTGGCCCTCTCGCTGCGAGTTGCCATGGAGCTGAGTGGTGCGCGTAGGAAGAGCTTTGGAAAGAGGCAGGCTGGCCGCGTCACCCCTCCATCCTGAATTGCTTTTGTTGTTCTACAGCAAAACTTCATTAACGCTCGCCCATAGCGCTGGGAAAGGAAACGGCCAGGCTGTTAAACAAGCCAAACATGTTGGTGTTACGAGTGAAGGTTCATCCTTCCTGCTGCTAGAGGAGATGGCCTGGGTCAAGCGTTCTGAACATTAGTCCAGCTGCTAAGGGGTCATAGCCATACACATCTGCGATCGTTGTTGTCATGCCATAGACGTTTGCTTCTGGCCAGATTAGATGCAACTGGAGGGGCTTTGGTTGTCAGATGGGATCCAGATTTCATGAGCTCATCGCAGGCTCAACCAAAAACCCTTCTGGACCCTTTTAATGCCACAAATGTGGAAATGCAGAACAAACAGACTTATGGCGGGCTTCTTGCAAAAGCTTCGTCACAGTCCACTGAAAACTGAAGCAGCTACTTGTTACATGTGCTTCTGTGAAGGTAAACAAGGAGGAACATGAGCTGATGGTTAATAAATTGTGTTATGGTAAAGTACGTACAAAAAAATACATGCAAATACTGGATTGCCATTTCAATAGCAGTCTTATTTAACAAATTACACTTTGTTTTGATTTTCACAGCTTAAGTTAATAGAAATGCCATTTCTTGTGTGAGGAAAACATTAGTGCACCCCTAATGTTTATCACTACTATGTCTAAACTTAGGCGTACCAGTCAGTAGATCCAAATTAGTAGGACATCATTAAAGAGGAATAATAAACTTGTCTAGTTTGGTCTTAAAGGGGTCATATGATGGGATTTCAAGTTTTCCTTTCTCTTTGGAGTGTTACAAGCTGATTGTGCATAGATAAGATCCCTGAAGTTGCAAGGACTAAAGTCTCAAAACCAAAGAGATATTCTTTATCAAAGTTAAGACTCTGCCACGCCCCCCTAAAACGGCTCGTTCTAACACGCCGTACTTGTTACCATATGCCACGAGCAAAAGAACTGCCTGAGACCCCCAGAAGGAAGGTTGGTGAAGTTTATGAGACTGAAAAGGGATTTAGAGCCTTTTCCAACCTTTTTAAAAAATGTTATTTCAATGAACGTAAAACTGTTTGTACAATTGGGGGATTCGAATCAATTTACTGACAAACTGTATGCAGGAAACCCCTCCAGTATCACACAATTATAATAGTTTTACATGGAGGAATGTGCAAAAAATTGATTGGTTTATTGATTGTGTGTAGTCCATGTAAGAAAGTGATCATTCACTCAAGAAAATGAAAGGCAATCGTTAAAAAAAAAATAATATTTTTTTTTATAAATTGTTCATCAAAAACTGCTCACATTTCAGTACTGATATGCCAACATATGGTGAAAAAGGATAACGTTTTTATAGGTTGCACATAAACACTTTTTCCAAATTTTTTACAATTTTTGTTATGCATGTCATTTTTTTTTATCTTGCTTACAAAGCAGGTTTGAATAGTGGAAAAAAATCTAAGTATTTAATTTTTTCACTATACACTTGTCTGACATAGTGGTATATATTGTGTCACTGTAGAAATGTTAACCAGTAGAAATTCTGCTTTATCGTTTGTTTTGTTGTAAATATATCTATTCGACTGTCAGGCAGGGCTGTTTTACATTAATAACTTAAAAGAACAGGGAGTAGTGTAAAAATACAGAACAGGACATGTCCCAAACAAGTTAAGACAAGGAAAAAGTTGTTTCCAAGGAGTGTAACTCAAATTGGTGTTTAGTGAATCACAGTTACATATGCATATATTTCTTATTTTGTGTTATGTTCATTTTGCTGTTTTTGGTCTTTTGTTGTTTTAAATGTTATGCACTAAATTGTTGTTAAATATCACTCCACCCCTATTTGTAGATTGGTGAAGTTATGACGGATTACTATATCTGATTAATATCTCAAAACCCGGTTTGAGTGCATTTTATTTTTGCATTTGCACATTTCAGTGTCTGAGCAATCAATGTTTCCCAATTTAGTTTCTTGTGTAAATGTGTTTTTGTGACCGCGGTGCATTCAAAAAGTCTTTGTAAATGCATCTTTTGTTGGTGTATATGTGCCGTTTTGAGAGTAGTGAGTGAGAGGGAAGCAGGTCCTGTTTTGCCTGTTATCTCATGACCTGAACTGGCTGCCAAAAGCAGCGTTATGCAAAAGGCTGGGAGGAAAAAGAGAGTCTGGGAAGGTACAGATTTGACGTCAGAGGTACCCACATGTAAGACTTGGCTAATATCTGGTAATTAGCTGGAATGTGCTGGTTTATTGTACAACGTTTCACCTCTGTCAGCTCTCTGAACGAGCCTCTTTGTTTTCAGCTGTGCTACTTTTTCTCGCTTGGGAAAGTGATTCTTTTAAAAGCTTTCAGGCTCCTCGAGGGGTGAAAGTAGTACATTAGCGCTGACGTTTCCAGTGTTTCGTCTCCCTTTATATCTGTCAAAATAAAATGAGAAGAAAGAGAAAGGCTGCCTGTCTCTCTTTTTCCTGGATGGCTCTCCAGATTTTGCATCGCCACCCTCCAGAGCATTATTTAAAGATCTATTCATTTTTACTGGCAGTTCGATTGGAGTTTAAAATCTTCACATCGATAAAGAAGCTGGATGCCAGCCGTTCCCTCACCATCCTGTTGCACGCTTTCAGAAGTCTTTACAGCCTCTGGCAGGACATTTCCAGGTACTCCTGATCCGAATCCCATCAGGCTGGAGATTCCTCATTCATAATGCATGTTCTTTCTCTTCAGGACTTCATAAGCTTCCACATTCAGTAATGAATATTGCCTTCACCCCGATGGCAGACATGCTAATGGCATATAACAGTTGGATTTGTATTGTCTTTTGTTCCGTATGAGATGATGATGAGTGGCCTTTTCTTATTAGAGATGGATCAGGATGGTTGGTTAGTCATACGCCATTTAACTTGTCAGATGCAGATTTTACACACAAGTAAGCAAAAATGTCCTTAACCCAATATTGAAATGTAATGTATTGTTCCCATGGTATTCCAATGCATGCACTCAAAAGTATACAAATTAGATCACACAACACAGGCTAAATTGCAGTTTTCAATTTTGTTAATGCTTTAACATCTGTGTGTGATGTTTATGTAAACCCATATTTAGTATTGTTTTTTTTCCTAGTTTGGAATCTGCCCGAATTAGCTAGTTTATTGTTAGTTAAATATTTATTTCTTAATATATTTGCACAAAAATATTATAGAGTTTGATTTCATAGACTGATTTTGGCACAACAGAACTTATACAAATATTTGTTTTGTGATTGTATTTATTGTTTACTAATCCCATGCTGTCCATGATCATATCAGAAGTAATTTGCAACTATTTTTTTGCTTATGACCCTCCAGTTCAGAACTAGATAAATTAGTGATTATTTTATTTTATTTTATTTGTCTGTCTTTATGCTTGTGCTTTTTAAAAGGGATAAATTAAGAATTGCAACTTCAGGACAGGATTTTTAATGCGGATTTCCATGCTAACTATCGGTTTTGCTGTTCATCCTCTTTTAAACCATGACAGCCATTTAAAGCACAGCTTTTGTAACAGATTCACCTTTTTAACAATAAATTTGATGATAATGGAAAAAATAATAAAAATCAGTGTCACACTTCAGTGTTTTTTTTTTTTGATTGTTTCTCCATGTTAGCATGCGGATGGACATTTTTGGCCATTGTAAAGCATCTCACTGTTTTTTCAACATCTTGAAGAATAAGTGTTGTCAAATATTTTGTCAAAATTGAATTTTGAATTTTACGGAGCAGCAGAAGTTTTGTATGAGTGAATGTGTGCAATTTAAAGATGAGCATTGCAGTCCCGTACAGACTAAAATTGGAGTGTGGTGTTTCTGATGAGTTAATTTTAGGGTCCACGTGATTTCCCATGAGCCGATCGGCCGGTTATTAGTGGAGATTGGTGGAACAGTGGGATTTGGGGCAATTGCAGCACAAGTGTGTTGGAAGAGGGGAAGCCTTTTTGAAATCTTTGATGTGTTTTTAATGCTTTTTGCGGTGTAGTGCCAGCAGAGACATCGCTGTTTAAAGCCTAAATTGAATGCATTTCAACCCTCTACGGACACCTTGGCAATTGAATCGCCATTGGCTAGTAAATTGACTCAGTCAGTGTGTTCAGCGAATGAAAATATATCTGCTTAACTTATACTTAGCGTCCAACTCACACACTGGCGAGTAAAATCTGAGAATTTATTAGCCAGTGGCTAATATTAGACATCATTTAGTCGCCCAGAGTGAAGATTAGTCGCATATGCGAGTGATTTACTCGCAATGTAGAGGGTTGCATTTGTTGCTAATGATGTATTTTCCTGTCTACAGACACTCCTGAGAGGATTTGACATCAGGTCAGCCATGATATGTCAGGTCTGTCTTGTTTGTGCTGCTTGACTGGGCATGCGTGTTATTCTTGGAAGATCTGGAGCATGAATTGACAAGGGCACCTGAGGCTGTGGGCACCCAGACGAATGACCCAAAAGTGGACAGACCATCCACTGCGTACCATTTCTGGTCTTACATCACAAATAAGTCATTCCTTTTTTTGTATTGGGTTTAAATGTAATGGAAAAATAAATGTTATTTATATATTATATAAATAATATTTATATAATCTATAAATTATGAATTGTATTTTTTCATTAATTATCACAGATATTTTATATTTTCATTTTTTTTTTAAAATTTAAATTACTAAGTTTGATTCTTTTTATCTCCACTGCGTACCATTTCTAGTCTTACAAATTTCGTTTTTCACAAATGAGTCATTCCTTTTTTTTTTTTTTTTTTTTTACAAAAAGTATTCTAGTAGCTTCTTAAAATTACGGTTTCACATTATATAAGTAATTATGTAATCTATAAATAATAAGGCCTAATTGTATTTTTTTTTCATTAATTAAATTATAATAGATATTTTACATTTCCACATTTTTATTTAACTTACTAAGTTAGTCTTATAGTATTTTGTCTTTAGTATTTTAGTCTTAAAATGCTTTTGGCAATGAATAAAATAATTCATAAATGTAAATGATTAAAGGTGACATCATGAAAATCCGACTTTTCCCTTGTTCAAGTGCTATAATCGGATCCCTGGTGCATCTACCAACTCAGGAAACATGAAAAAGTTTAACCTAGTAACTTTGTTTTGATAAGCCTTTTTCTTCAAGCATCTGAAAAAACAAGCGTGTCAGATTTTGCTCCCTTTGTGACGTGGCAAAGGGATCTCATTATAATATTACCGCTCCTTAATCTGCACATTTCCACCCACGGCGCCGCCATTGTGTTTTCGCAAGCGTAGCAGTTCTAGCGCCATGGCAAAAGTTCGAGCAAAGCATGCTAACTGTTCTATCGTTAGCTGCACAGACGAGCACAGAACACTATTTAGAGTCCCAGCCTCAGAGGAGACGAGAACAGTGGATTGATTTATTTATTTACTGTATATTACGCTGCTGCTACACAGATCTAATATAATGCGATTTCTTTCCCAGCTGTTTACCCTCACAGACATAACTGTTTTTGTAACTCATGTGTTTTTAACAAACTTTTGTGTATTTGACAGTTTAAGCACAATAAGACATGAAAGAGAACTTAGTGTAGTACTCACTTGCCGTGTGACAGCCGCTTCCTGTGCGTGTGCTTCGGATGTGTGTGCTCAGAAAACACTGTATCAGAAGTTTAAACTGATATGGCGTTAAAACGCATGATTTCAGCGTGATCGACATTATAATCAAAACCAAACAGATTGGTTTAGATTTGGCAGAGTATTTGAGGTACAAGCTGTAAAGGCTACGCCCTATTCTGGAAAAGGGGGCGGGGAGCAGCAGCTCATTTGCATTTAAAGATACATGCACGAAAACAGTGCGTTTCTGCTTCCTCTCAAAATAGGCATTTTCAAAATGATATAATAAATGATCTGTGGGGTATTTTTAGCTGAATCTTCACAGACACATTCTGGGGACACCTGAGACTTATATTACATCTTGTAGAAAGGGACATAATAGGTCACCTTTAAGTAGTTTAAATATTAATAATTTAAATATACAATATAAATGTATATTAAATAGAATTATACTATAATAAAAACAATTATTATAATAATATAAATATATTAAAAAATTATTAATTAATAAATTAATGTAAAGACATAAATACTCAATAGCATAGCGATAAATCAAATTAAAATCAATTTGTGAAAACATACTATATGCACAAGCCTTTGCCATTAAAAACTAAAGATATGGTAAGCCTTTTCTCTTCTCTTTTAAAGGCTTTTATGCCATTATTTTGCTCATTTATTCCTAACTGCATACAATTTAAATGGTTAGTTGCGTTTTATAATTCACATTTAACATTGTTTTAGTCTTGCTGTTAGTGATCCATTTTTGGGTCGTGACCCACCAGTATGCTCTAAAATATTTCACAGATGAGAAATGGCTCTTAGTGAGTGCGATCTCTGTAAAATAATTGTAAAAATCCTTACCCAGACATCACAACTAACTGGAAAAGTCACACAGACTTACATAGCTGTGCTTTATTTCCAGGCACTCTGTTATTCTGTAATTGCTCTCATCCTGCCATTACATCTACCGTACAAAAGTAGACATTTAGCAATTAGTACGAGATTGTTGGCTCTCATCAGAGCTATTCACCCAGGCTCATGCCATTATCTCACGGTGCATCCCTGAGGCGGCATGCCGAGCATTACGTGACCTGTGTGATGCGCCGCGGCTTGGATCTGTGGCAGAATACAGAAAAATGCATATTACGGATTGCCGTTAATTGTCTTGATGACATAGCTGAGTCCTGGATCTTTTCATCAGCGCTTTGATTAGAGGGCAGATGGTTGATTGGGTGCTGTGAGAGGCCTTCAGATGAGAAAGGCCCGCTAGCAGAGGCCTATCAGCCCTGAGGAGAGAGAAAAAGCTACACATCACTGATGTATGGGTCAATCTCAAGAAAATATGTTCAGGAAAGGACTGACTATCAGAGGACCACGCTGCCCTGATCCATGGAAACAATTACTGCAGATGGAAATTTGATGTAGATAGATGAACAGAGCTTGAATGCTTGTCTGGGAATGAACAGCATGCTGCCTCTTTGGTGTTTATATTACACACATATTATATAACACGCATTGTGTTTTCGTTTTTGCAATAGCAGCAATATTTATTATATTTCTGATGTCTTTTGGACATTATATCTCGCAATTGTGACAAGAAAGCCAGGTCCAGGTCACAATTGATCTCAAAATCAAAAGGGAAAAGGTTCATGATATTTTCCCCCCATTGTTTTGACAGTATTTTCTTGTTGATAAAGTGCATTTCCAAATTCTTATTCCCGTAATGCTTCCAAAAAAAAAAAAAAAATTTTATTTTTATTATTTTCATTGATGATTCTCATTAATACAGTATAATGATTTTATTTAAATCAGCTCAAGTTAAAAGTACAACAAATACTACCTACCATGATGTATAAAAATAACATTCATATTTCAATAGTATAAAGCAAGACATTTTTTCACACTATTGACAATTAGGAAAGACACTGCTTAGTTGTTGTGAAAATAATGCACAGAATTGTAATTATTTGTTAGTAATTTATAAGTTTTAAAATACGTACACTGTTGTTGTATAAAATACATACACTATTTGGGGTCATACATACACTGTAAAAAAAATTCTGTAGTTTTTACAAAATAATTTTGGCAGCTGTGGTTGCCAGAATAATTTTGTAAAAAATACAGAAAAACTGTAAACATATAAAATTTAGCTTTGCATTACAAGAATAAATTACATGTGAAATCTATTGAAATAAAAAACAGGTATTTTTACATTGTAAAAATATTTCACAATGTTACTGTTATTACTGTATTTTCTGATTAAATAAATACAGATAAAACGTTGTGTAAAGCTGTGATGAGGTTAATTTTTGGCCCTGCCTAACACCTGTGTGCGCACACATGCCTCACTGGTGTCTCTCAGAGTTTAACAGCATGTTCGAAAGGACAGGAAGGAGTGAGCGATTTGAAGCATCTGACTCATCCATCCTGTTTGTCACACACAGAGGTGGACCATCCTACTGAAAACACGATGTTCTCATTCACACTATACACACATGCACATGGCAGCCATGTGCTCCCACCTGTGATGTTTTATAAACAGCCTAATAAAAAAATCCAGGATGACAGTGTCAAGTCAAGCCACCTTTATTTGTATAGTGCTTTATACAATACTGATTGTGTCAAAATAGCTTTACAGTGTCAAACAGGAAAATAGTGTGCACCATATATATACCCGTAGAAAGTTAATTTGTTTTCTTCATCTCAAGTGAGCTGCTAACCACTGTAACAGGATCAATGAGGCAGTGAGTGGGACCAAATCAGGCCAATTTGTGAACAAAACATTCAGACTGTTTTTGGGAGTTGGATGTTCACAAATTAGACTGTTACTTCTCTGATTAAGTTATATTGAGCTTAAAATCTCCAGTCCTCATTAACTGTAATTGCATGTGAAAAAATGATCAGGGCTGCATTTCCTAAAAACATTGTACATTTATATTTTTGCATTGTGACATTATTTTCTTGATGATTAAGTTAATTTCCCCCCAAATTATTTTACCATAATGTTTAATATTTTGTTTTCTTCCATTTTCATTATTTTCATTGGTGATTCTCATTAGTTTGTCAATTTGTGAATGAATCATTCTCAGACTGTTTTTTTGTGAACTGGATCAATTGATTAAATGAAAAGATTTGACTCTAAAGAATGATTTGGTCTCTTATCTTGAGCTTAAAATCTCTAGTCTCATTAGTTGTAATTGCATGTGGATAAATAACCACTTTTGCATTTCTCAAAACCATCATTCATAATACAGTCAAGCAATCAATTTGTGAATGAATCATTTAGACTTTTTTTTGTGTGTGTGTGTGAACTGGATCAATTGATTCATTGAAAATATTTGACTCTAAAGAATGATTTGCTTGTGAAAAACGGCAAGGGTTGCATTTTCCAAGAGCATCATATGTCTGTCGTTGAGTAAGTATATCATTGGAGACCATTGGAGCCAGTTGTTTGTACGATCTATTTAGGCTTGTGATACTTTTGATGATGCACAGATGAAAGAAATCCATAAATGTTGGGAAGGACATGAACCTGAGTAAATGATTATAAAATTTTCATTTTGGTTTAACTATTCTTCTGATATATATATATAGACAATTATTTCAGCGGATATAGGCCTATATGTCGTTACTATGATGCTGGGAAACTGAATCCCACTGTGATTATAGGATTTTCTTCATACCGCCTATTGCTGGTCTCATATCTGTTCATTGCCTTCCTCTCAGCAGGACTTGTGTTTAACTGTGAGATCTGCATGCAGGACACATCCAGAATTGTAGATATCCGTCTCCTGGCTTAGTCAAGGCCTGGGGCAAAAACAGTGATGAATGGATCAGAATAGTTTTTAACAAAGACATAATTTGTTTTATGACGTGTACTTGCAATCTGTACTTTCATCTTTTTGTGAAAGGAGATTTCAAAACCGCATGTGTGCCATCTTGATTGTGTTTCACTTGTCTTCTCAGCTGCTCTCCTGACTCTTTCATCTTCCTCCTGGGACAAACCTACAATTTCACAGCTGGAGTGAAAGATGTAGACGGCAGGAGTAGACTCAGTTTCCTGGGCATTTCTATCAGAGCACAGTCAGGAGAGCAGAAGACTGCCTTTGGACAGGATCAGCGTGAGCTTTCACAAAGTGCGTGGATGAGAACGTCAAATCCATGGTTGAAAGGGTCAGACTTGTGCACAGTTGTCCGACTCTGGCTCATTCCTGTCTGGTTATCCTTTTTTATCCTTTTTATGGTCTTTGAGAATGCTCTGGCTGAGTGTTTGATGGATAGAAAGGGTGAGATGTGTTTTGAGGGTGCATGAAAAGCCAGGTCAGTTCAAAATCAAGCAGTAATACAACAAAATAGGGTGCTGCAGGGATTACTGTATATACTGTATTTTTGTAGGCCAAGACCCGAAACAAGTTTTTGGCACTTCCGGTTCTATTGTGCTGAAGTCAATGTGTTTCTGAATGGGTTTTTGGTTAAATGTCTGAAAATATTTTCAAATTTTTTTCTACAACATAAAATACATCAGTAATACCTCATTGTTTAAATGGTGTACTTGCAAACTATTCAAACTCAAACTTCCAGGGAAAATGTTTGTAAATCAAGACTGAAAGAGATGTCTGAAGTGTAATGGTGGTGACGTTGAAGTCATGTGACTGTAGTTGGTTTATACCCTAACTATAGCCTTTTACTTACAGCGATTGTATTTACGCTTCGAATTTCGTTGCGCTTATTTGTGAAGGTTTTCAAGATGAACAAATTGTGTCAGAACCATAAACTTTTGTTGGTAACAGAGCTTTGGGTTTTTGTTGAGGGAACCAGGATTGGCTTCAAAAATACATCACTGAAGTGCACCGTTGTATTTCCCAACTGGATCCAATACTCTAAAATTTGAATTTGTAAATAATGTTTGTCGGAGTGTGTTGCAGTCAACATTAATATTCTCTTTTGGTCATGTGATAGAGCTTGAGTTTTGTACACCATTGTGTTTTTGGAAACCACTGCGCGAGTTTGCAATATTTGCGAAATTCTTGATTGGCTTTCTAGGTTAGAAATGTTTTTAAACTTTGAATATGTTCCTGTACAATGCTTGATGGCATCACTTATGGAATGGTAATTTTTGGATTTTTTTGTAGTGATGGGAAATACAGAGTTCTGGCATGAAACTCTAGATGGCGCAGTCCGATAGGTCTAACTCAATCTGACCTAATGACATCATTATCACATGACACAGCTGATTTGTTTTCTTCTGTATCGGTAGCCAATGAGCTCGCTGCTCATCATTCAAATATATGACTAGTGGTTCTGACAGTTCATTTCAATGAACTGGTTCAAAAAAACGGTTCGCTGGTTTTTTACGCCCTAATGTAATGAAGTCCTTCACGATGACGTAATGATGTCAAGTCTATTGTCCTGGGCCGGAATGAAAATACACTCATCATGATCCAATAGGTTTCTTACAATTAAGTTTTGCAACTAATAAAGCACCCAAATACAGGTACAGGCAGTGATGTGCAAACGAGGATGTTTTACAAGTCTTTAAGATATAAAGTGAATAAATTAGTCCTCATCAGCACAGAAACCATGATCCACTTACTATGCATATTCCATTATGATTTATATGTTATTAAAAAAACTTACATTTGGCCAGATCGGCCCCCTGATTCAAGTCCTCGGTTTACCCACGCTCATAGCATTAGCACAGCATCAGTTGTCCAAAAGAACTAGTTCGGTTCAAACAGTGCTGTGTCATAGTATGCAGTCATGTACTGTTCGGTAGCTTCACACTGAATCACGCATGCGCAGTATCTCCAGCTCATCGGTTCTCAAATCAGACGTGTCCGAAAGAAACGGTTCTCAGCTCAGTATACTGGTGATCCGAAAACAGTTGCAACCGATTCTTCACTTGGGAATGAGATCGAGATTCGAGAACCGCAAGAGTGATACAAAATGAGCATTGTCTCTCACTTTGAGCAGTTAAAAGCTTTTTATAGCACATTTTTGAGTGACTTACGCTTGATATCACTTCCAAACCCCTCGTAAGACATTGTCTTTCTCCAGTAATGAACTCAAAACGTACCTACCAGAAGTTTTTAGAGGTTATTAGAAATTATTAGAGGGCCTTTGATTAGCACATACTTATTAAAGGTTGGCAGTGTTTGTTTGATCTTGTTCTCCTGGCTGACTCAGGTTGTTTGTTACTGATTTTGTTTGGCTTTTGTTGCAGGAAGAACGCTGAAAATGCTTATTAGTGGCAAGCAACGCTAATGCTATTGCTCATACTTGGGGTTAGCGATCTGAACAAACCTCTAACCACAAATATTAAACTTTGGCGTAACTCGTACTCAACCACTGAATGTCTGTAGCACAAACGGTATTTATCCCACTTGATGTTAAAATGGGATAAAATGAAATAAAATAAGGATTATAAAATAAAATAATATAAAAATGGCAAATAGTGAAATAAAATATACAACAAAATATAGAATATAAAATAAAATGCATAAAATAAAAAATATAATGTATAAAATAAAATAAAAAAATAAAAGAATTTATAAAATAAAATATATAAAATAAAAATCTTCCTCTTAACTGTTATGTTTACCTATTATGCTGTTTTCCTCTCTAGAGGATGGGGGACTTAACGATAGCACTGTTAAATATACAAAAAAATATAGAATATAAAATAAAATGCATAAAATAAAAAATATGTATAAAATAAAATAAAAAAATAAAAGAATTTATAAAATAAAATATATAAAATAAAAATCTTCCTCTTAACTGTTATGTTTACCTATTATGCTGTTTTCCTCTCTAGAGGATGGGGGACTTAACGATAGCACTGTTGCATTAACCTGTTCTATTAACAGTCTCGTAATGCAGAGAGTCGATGTCATCACTTCCTCTAGGGGTGCCTCAAGGAAACACTCCAGTCCCACTGGGACGTCCGCTGCTGGTCAGCCCACTTGTGAAGAATGACAGTGGGAATATCGTGTCAGCAATGCTTTAAACAGTTTTGGAGGCTGAAGTAATGTTTATATCCTTGTGCCAGCTTTTGATAAACAGGACGTTCCTCCCTCATTAGGGGAAACTGAGGTTGGTGGGCACAGTTTTCATTCTTTATTGAATATCTATGGTGGAGTAAACATTATGACAACAGGATTGATTGATTGATTTAAATGTTGTTGAAGCCCCAAGACTGGCAAGAGCGGCTTCCAAATCTCCTATAGTTACCTTGCTGGATCTGTCTGCTGCTTTTAATACGGTGAACCACCAGATTATCCTGTCAACCCTATTGAAAAATGGCATCGCTGCAGATTAATCTTTAATGAGCCGAAAAAAAATGCACGTCACACCTGTTCATCAATTTGCACTGGCTATACCAGTAGCTGCTCACATAAAATTCAAGGCCTTAATGTTTGCCTACAAAACCACCGCTGGCACTGCACCCCTTTACCTAAATTCATTACTTCAGAGTTATGTGCCCTCTAGAAGCTTGCGTTCTGCAAGTAAACGACA
>NW_015641022.1:44669-46180 GCF_001515625.1 Sinocyclocheilus rhinocerous
TGTATATATGTGTGTGTGTGTGTGTGTGTGTGTGTGTGTGTGTGTATATATACATATATATAAAAATAATATTAGGGGTTGACCGATTATCGGCGCCTATATTAATTTTTAAGATTATCTGTATCAGTCATTTTCAAAACCGATTCGCCGATAAAATAACTTCACTTTGAAACACGCTATTTGGCTCTGATGCAGCCGGTCAGAACTCACCACTCTGTGGCCTAAAGCAATCTCCGCCCACCGCCCATCTGATTTGTTGGGAGTCACGAGTCCAACCAATCAATGTGGAATTCACTCTCACTCTGAAAGCGCTTGCTAACTGGAGCTGCTTCAGTGATCACGCATCAGTTGTCTCTCAAAGGTAAGGCAGCAGCAGACAATAATTTAGAATAAGATGTCCATATACTGAGAACACCGATTATATTTTGCAAAAGGTTTTTTATAACAAACAGCAGATTATTTTAGTCTTTGAATCATAAAGACTAATCTGACTGCATATGAATCCTGTCACTAAACGATACCTCAATGTGTGTTTGTACAATATATTTAGTATGTCACACCCAACTTGTGGTGTCAGAAACACAATGCATTCCATAAACGGGAGCAGTATGGAAACATTCTCAACCAGATTAAAGCCTGAAGCAGGGAATGACAGGAATGGTGTGAATTGTGTGAGGTTTAATTACCAACTACAACTGGCCCTGCAACACCAGCAAAAAAACACACGAACTAAGAACCTAATAAGTATGACTTGTTGTCTAACTAATTAATGTTCAATTAAGAAGGGAATCTCATTCGGTTTAATATATGAAGTTGCCTAACATATCAAATCCTTCACTTCTCTACCACCCTTGTTAAAATGTTTACTAGGGGTCGACCTATTATTATCGGCGCCGATATTAAGCATTTTTATGATTATCGGTATCGGTCATTTTCAAAACCGATTCGCCGATAAAATAACTTAATTTTGAAACGCGCTATTTGGCTCTGATGCAGCCTGTCAGAACTCACCACTCTGTGGCCTAAAGCAGTCTCCGCCCACCGCTCATCTGATTTGTTGGGAGTCATGAGTCCGACCAATCAATACGGAATTCACTCTCACTCCGAAAGCGCTTGCTAACTGGAGCTGCTTCAGTGATCACGCATCCGTTGTCTCTCAAAGGTAAGGCAGCAGCAGACGTTGCTTAAGTTGCAATAAATCACAATCCACTAACATTACACTGAAGTTGCAAAACACCTCAATATTATTTATGGTTTCCGCGATGCAGAAAATGTGGACAGAATCACGGAATCCAGTCATAAATGGGATTTACTGTATGATGCGGAATGGTCACGGAATTTGTCAAAGTTTGGATAAATTAATCAAAAGTAGGCCTAGGTCAGTACACTTAAATAGAGTCGCGATTTTATTAAAAACAAAACAAAAAATGCACTATCTTTCTATTTTTTCTGTTCTATCTACTTGTTTTTCTTTTTGTGTGTGTGTGTGTGTGTGTATATATGTGTGTGTG
>NW_015641022.1:46220-66217 GCF_001515625.1 Sinocyclocheilus rhinocerous
AAAGTGTGACAAACATGCAAAAAAATAAGAAATCAGGAAGGGGGCCAACACTTTTTCACACCACTGTATATACCAACTATATTTGCCAACTATTGGTTGATCAGTGCAGGTTGTTCTAATGCTGGCAGTTTCATACAATATTCTTTGAATGGAAATTTGGTAATTTGCTCTGTTATGTGCCTAATATTCTTATTCTATTCTCATAAATAGATTTTTGTAAATGCAAAGTGCAATTTAACCAGTTGTTGCTTTTTTTTTTTTGGTCTGTTTTTTTACTTTTCTGTCAGATTTAATTTTGGTGTGTTTAACCTCTCAAGAATAGCACACATTTGGTAGTAACCCAATTCCTGAGGCACTTGTAGATTAGAAAGACCTGTACATGAATCTTAATGCTTGCTGGAGGGACGACATATTTATTTTCTTTAATTAAAGCCATTCTTTTATTCTCTTACATTTTGTTGTTTGCCTCTGGCTACCGGCACTAAATCACACATCTGTGAAATACAGAAGGGAATCACCAAGTCAGATGATTTGGTTAGATGATGGTGCACTTGCTCTTTAAAGTGGTGTTTGCTCTCATCACAGGTGTCTCCTGCAGAGATGAGAGCCTGCAGGCCGTAAATGAATCATAAGTGTGTGTTAAAGGACACTTCCCCATATTCCCAACCTCGGTGCAGCCCGGAGGAAGCCCTCTGGTGGTGCAGATCCCCTCGTCTCGCTTCTCATTCCAGTAGGCCTGTTTCCTGCAGGTTCACAGCCACTCGGAGTACTGTAAATCAAGTAAATGCTTTAGGGAGGCCCTGGGCTCCTATCAGCTCTTGCCAGCACGTCGGATTGGGGCTTCTATCAAACTTCTATCAATACTATCAAATCGTATTTGCAGCAATCAGAGCTTGTTTTTAATACTTTGTAACACTGTGTTCGAGGTGGTGAGCGCATGAAAGATGAAACCGCACATTTTCTGGTGGTGATGAGAATAATGGCATGTGAAATTGCTGTTGGCTTATTCCCCCCCCCTCTCTTTGGTTACCTCTTTTTCACCAAAATGGTCGGCCTGAAGAGCTGCAAACCTACTTCAGAAGGGTTTCCACTGACCAAATGAGAGCTGGATGATGACATAATTTACTACAGTACTATATATCCTGCCAACAAACAAACATGGCCATCACATTTTTTTTCCCCTCCTCGTGTGATTAGGTCATGGAAAACCTGGAAATGTTATGGATTTTTTTTTAAACTGTGCTTTCCAGGCCTGGAAAAGTCATCAGAATTATTCATAATTTTTCATGGGTATTTCTATAGTCCAAATGTTTTTGTTTTTTGTTTTTTGTTTTTTATATAGTTGTGCTCCACTCTTATGTTTCTTTGTTTTGTCTTACTCCTAATTTTGAGAATCTTTTCCATGCAAATCTGAGTTTAATTAAATTAAATTAAAGTAATTGTCTTATGTGCTTTTGTCATTGTTATTAATTTGTGTGTTTGTTCTTTTTTTTTATATTACTATTTAGTGTTTTTTATTTTTGTTTCAGTTTTACATTTCTGTTTTAGTTTTAATTAATGTATTTTATAGTTCAATTTTTATTTATTTACAGTTAGTAATTTTAGTGCTTCAACATATTCCGGTTAGTAGAAATATTTCTAATTTGTGTTTAGTTTTAAGTTTTTATTTAGTATTTATATTTCATTCTATTTCAGCGTTATTAAATTTTTTACAATACCCTCATTTAGCATCACACAAAGTTTTCACTTACCAGTGCCATTGTAGAAGTGCACATTTTTAAAATTAATTTCAAGTGAAATAAATTCAAGTAAAAGTGTCCAATAACAAAGTGGTTATTGAGATAAAGTGAGTAGCATTTGGCTGGTCATGTGATCACAACATGTAAAATAAAACCGCTTTTATTAGGCCATTTATGAGGCCTCATCTATGTCAGTGAACATTTTAAATATTTTTCAAAAGTACTATTCATTTATGTACACAGTTTTTTTGTAATGAGGATAAAATGACTGAGTGCATCTTTAAGCAGCAGTTTTTGCTCATCTAAAAGAAGGGTTGAAGAGAGATCTAACAACTTCCACTGTAGATCTTCTAGTAGCTGCTATTTGAGATCTCCATTAACATATCGTTCCTCTCATTTCCTCTCAACAGCCTCTTGTCATATATCATGTCTGTCACCTCTTAACTGCAGTCTCAACACCCCAGCCGTGTCTGTGTGCAGACGTTTGGGCCTCTGGGGGGACGCTGGTCCTGTTGCTCAGATGATGTATTTGCTAAAGAGCTGAAATGACCATAAGGTTCTGTGAGGTCCCTGAGTAACAAGCCTCCCTTACAGAGACGGCCAAAGAGCCGCTGCCTCGGATGGCACATTTTGTCATTCTGTGTTTGGCAGGTCCTCTCACGGGGTCCATAAAGACCCTCTAACCCTTTTCTTCCCAGCCCAGCTTGGGTTTCAAAACTATCCATTCTGCTGTGATATTTGCAGAAGGGCTGCCCGCTGCTTAAAGTGGCCTGGATCTGTTTCCCGGGCTTCATCAGAGCCGCAGGAGAGGGATTTCAGTGCTGGATGATGGGAACAGGAGGAGCGTAAGCTGAGCTCTCCTCCCGTCAGCTCCTCTGAGAGACTGCTTGTGCTTCTTCAGCAGGTACGCTACCTGTTGAGGAGCTGCTAAATGGCTTTGCTGTTTTGAAATGTGAGTGTGTATCTAGGCTGATGAATTGATCTATATCTGGCCTTTTTGACAGTATTGACATTAATGCTCACACTGTCTCATGTTAGTTCCTAAATCTGCTCTCAGCCTTGCCAGTTTAGGTTTTTGAAGTAGTTTTGAGTGCATTTATTTGTAGTGGAAGGATTTGTAACATATTTATTGTTAGGGATAGAAATTAGAGTAGAGATTATGAAGATTAATCATTAAATATAGCATAATGAGAGATTTACAAGCAATTTTTAAAAGGCTGCTCATTTTTGATCAGGAACACCAAATAAGGTAAAGGATTTTCAGCACAGCACAAGGATTAATACAAAATAAGTTTAAAAAAACTATGAGTTTGAGTGCTGCCTATGCAGACAGTCGTCTAAAGCATATGATGAGAATGGACACTTGATCAGCCCATTACAGGCAGTTAGAAAGAGGCATATCCTGTGATTACAGACATTCAAAGCTGTGCAGACAACATATAACAACATTTGACATCCACTATGCAGCCCTGTATATGCTGAATGTAAAGAGATTGAGGGATGCTTATGTACCTGTGCATTAAGCATGCAGTATACCCTCACAAACATGCAGCAGGGGTCTGAATTGAGTGTTTATATAGAGTTAATAGGGGGAAGTTTTTCTTTAGGCTTCCCTGATGTTGTTTTCTACACTTTTACACAAATACCCTTCACACAAATACAGACCGTCCCCTGGAGAGGCAGGACGAGGCGACCTCAAAGAGACCTGTCACCAGCAGCCCGCAGCCTCTATTTTTAGCTCTGAGCCTCTGGTTGTTCCCGAATCAGGCCTTAATTCCTTAAATATTCCTGTCGTTGGATCTCTCTGTGCGGCAGGCCGGATATGTTAAGCCCTCAGGAAGCCCTGCTTCATGTCAGCAATGAGTTTTATTAATAACAGTCTAAGCTGAAGTCATTTGCAGATGAGGATGTAATTAGCCCCTGTGTGTTTGTTTGTGCAAATGGCTTTGTCTTTTGAGTGCAGCCAAAGATGGCGGATGAAGTGAGATAAATGTTGATTATAAATCGTATCAATGCAAAAGTTTAACCAGATTATAATTATTTAAACTATTTTAGCCAATGCGTTATGTGCTAGGTGTTTTTATGCTTATTAGAGTGTCTCTGGTTCTGACGGTGGTCTTTGAGAAAGATCTGGTGCAGAGTGCGACAGCAGAACTTTATCTGCATTGAGACTGAAGATGCATATTTTTGGAGCTGATAAGGCATCTGTCTTCAAAGCTTCTTCTGTACTATAAACATGCTGCGATGAGCTTTGCTATGGTACAGTGCCTACAATCCCATCAACAATTCACTAAAAATGTTTTTTTTATTGGTCTTATGAAGTAAGATAGTGTTTGTTGAGATAGTGAATTGGTGGGTTTTTGTTAAATGTGAGCCAAAATCATCACAATTAAAAGAACCAAAGACTTAAACTACTTCAGTCTGTGTGCATTGAATTTATTTAATACACAAGTTTCACAATTTGAGTTGAATTACTGAAATAAATGAACTTTTCCACGACATTCTAATTTATTGAGATGCACCTGTACATCACGGTGCATCTTGCTGATCAATAATTTGTTACCGCTCGATGCAAATTCTGACTAGGTTATGAAGATGATTGATATCTCTACTAAAGTAATGTATAGTTTCAGGGTTAAACTTCTTCCATTTAACCTGCAAGTCCAAACGATCTTCAGCCTCCATTATTCCTGAGAAATAATTTCCTAGAAGAGCTTTTCAAAACTTCATTAGAATTGCACACACACACACTGCTCACTTCTTGGGAGGTTTAGAAGCAGTGGTGATAATGGTAGACTTTTAGTAAAGGCTTATTGTAAAATGTAAAAAAATGTAGGGGCGTCCCAGGAACAGGAGTTTTACAGAGATTAAAAAATCAGCATAACTGCCCAGAACTTTACCAGTCACATGGGTTTCAGGTGCTCATTTTTCCAAAGTAGAACAATATTTATGTTTGAATTTTCGCTTGATGTCATTAGAGATCAGCTGATATTCTTTTTCTAAGATTTAGGTGATATTAATTTTTCTTTTCGTTAAGTGTCCAATATGGAGAACAGAATGGTAAGACTTTTTTAGCTTCAATGCTGCATGTCGTTCATTTCTGTAACATGTCTCAATTGTGAATTGTTATAAAATAATTAATCTCTCTCTCTCTCTCTCTCTCTCTGTCTCTCTCTCTCTCATCATACTTATCTCAAGCTTTTTAATGGTAATGTATCATGGTTTCCACAAAAAATATTAGGCAGCACAACTTCTAAAAATATTAATTAAAAGTAATAATTATTAGTAAAAATAAATATGTAAATCTAATTGATGATCACTAAATGATAAATGATAAATCGCTAAACATTTCAACTCTTTCCCTTCAACTTCTTGTTTTTTCTAAAACGTATGCATTTATTGTAACAACATAGCAATTTATTCCAGATTTATCCATGTCACTTGGAAATACGTCAGATTATGGAAGTAAAATGGACTGTGAATGGTGTTTCATGTTGACTAAATTATCTCTGTGTGATGTGGCATGTGCTACTGTACTGGTAAAGAGAGACCGTGTGTGTGTGTGTGTGTGTGTGTGTGTGTGTGTGTGCAATCATGTAATCGTGGCTCTGATGCCACACAGACAGACGGACTTCTCCTCATCTAGTCCATCAGGCTCTGGTGTCGTCTTTCTGCCATCTGCCACCGCCAGCCAGTCTGTCCATCTCAGTATCACACACACTCACACTCACACAGACAGAATCTACATCCATCACTCTTTAGCGTTTCACTCAACTTTCTGATGGGAAGTGCGTCAGCTGTGAATGTGGATGAGAACAAAAAAGTTATTCAAAATATAATATTCATATCAAATAAAAAAAATATTATATAATATATCATTAATATAGATACATATTATGTAGAATGTGCTATATTGTATTTTTCTATTACTTTTTCTCCAGTCATAGAAAACCCAATGAGATTAAAATTTATTCAAAAGATGTATGAATCTTGTTCATACTAAAGTCAGTTAATGTTTGGTCCCATATCTGCGGTTATGTGAATGAGGATGAGGATGTGATGCAGACGGACAGACACAGACATATGTTCCTCAGACGCAGGGGGCTTCTGTGCCCGTCTCTGTCTGTCTGTTTATGTGTCCTGCTTCTGGTCTACAGGGTACAGTAAACATATTTTCCTTTTAGCGTAAGGGTTATCGACTGATGTTTGGTGATTTGGGATATGTAATTGTGCATGCGCATCTAATTCTGACTTAATCAAAAAACAAAACAAAAAAAACAACACTTATAATTGAGTAAATGTTAAATATGAAATTCTCAGAATGAATAACCATTTTTCATGCTGTATATAATGCCTGAATTCAACTTAAAAGCTACAAATCAATCGATTAAAATGCTTTTTAATTAATTTATATTTATTTCTAATTTATTTAGACAAAACAGTATAACCTTTTTAATATCAACCATTTATCTGTTGTTGGCCATAACATAAAAATAATTACTGGCGTACTGATATCAGGCATAAGTATAAAGTATAAAATACAAATGGCAAACATACTGGATTATTGCTAATTTACATCAGTAATCCATAGGCAGGGAATACAAACATTATACTACTATTATTATTATTATTATTATTATTATTATTATTTAAATATGCCTATATAGTTTTATTTAATTTTATTTATTATTTTTAGTTTTTGTTATTTTAGTTCTTCCCGTTAAACTAAACAAAAATGACAAATGTTTTGTTGGCAACCAGCTGAAATAAAATAATTTATATATATATTTTTCTTCAGTTAATGTTTTTTTTTTTATTTCAAATAATGAAAAAGTTATTTTCCTGGTTTTAGTTAACTATAAAAACCCTGCTAGTGACAATGTGCAAATACAAATATATAATACATAAATAATAACGTACAGTTACAGATACCCAAATCTCAAAGAAAGAAAAAACTGTAATATTAACATTAACACAAAGCATGCCAGAATTACTTTAATTTCAGATTTGGACCCATTTGTACACTTCATGTGCTACTGAAGTCATGTGACTCATAACTCGTTGGCTTAATCAAGCATTGACTAGTGGCAGAACTAATCCTGACTGCAGTGCCTCGTGGATTCATGCTTAACTAACTGCAGTGCTGTGTTTTTGCAGCACTTCCCTGTTGTTGGGTGCAGTTAGAGATGCTTTGTGGGTCTGATTAAAATGCCATGATGGTACAGGCTCTGCTCCTGTCTGGTCCAGAGAGGCTTCCAAAAATAGAGCGTGTGCAGGGAGACGAGCACAGGAACGTGCGGCGGAAGCACAAACAGCTTCCATCCTTTGTTTAATCTGTCTTCCCTTTAATGCCCCTCTTTCTGTCTCCTCCCATCTACATCCCTCTCCGGAGGAGAAAGCAGCCACTTTGTGGAAACTTCCTTGTTTGGAGGGGACACCGTCGGTGGGCTCTCCCATCAATGTTTTATCTTTGCCATGCGGCAGCATGCATTAATGATGACTTCAGTCTGAATGGCTGAAAATAGCATAATGGAAACACAAAAGTTTAAAAGCTAGAGACCTGTGTGCTAGGCACGCTCAAATAGATCCTGATCGGCTCAGGGGGCATTGTAACTTTGTAAAATGTAATTTTTATTTTATATTTTCTAATATTTTTTATTTTATTTTTAAGCTTTTATTTTTGTTTTTTAATAGCTAAGTCTGTAATTGATAATCATTGATCATCAAATCACAGTAATAGACATACCCACAAAAAATATTTTTATTATATTTTATTAAGCATTTACTTTATTTACTGATTACCTTAACTTCTGTAGTATTTCTTACCTGAATAAAAACTTACTTAACCTGAAAAACTTAGTTTCATAGCTCTCTTTATTCTATTGCATTTATTTGTGCTGTTGTTTGCCTTTTTTTTTATTTGTTCTTATTTTATTACTGACTTTTTACTTGTGTTTTTTTATGAAAATAAAACTTTGCGTTGAAGAAAAGTAGATTTTTGTTTGTATATGCTGTCAATTATAGTTCTTAGAAAGAAAATCGGAATCGGCAAATCACATTAACGAAAAATCGGAATCGGCTAAGAAAATTGCAATCGGTGCATTTCTAGTTATAAAGGTTAAAAACACTAAATGTCTATGATAAACTCCCTGAAATTGCAATTATAACCACTAGATGGTAGCAGAGGACCACTAATGAGCTCATTCAACTCAGTAAAACAGCACTTTTCATAGATTCTGCTTTTGGACTCATATTTAGACATTATAAAATTAATGTTAAAACATTTAAAATCACATTCAGTCAAAGTTTACCACTTCATTTGTACAGATATATATCCGTTTTGACAGTTTTGCCACATTATGGTTACGGTTAAACTTGAAAATTGTATATCAATTGTTAAAAAGACAAGACATGCAATAAGTATTTTGTTACCTATCATTTATTTGAAATATCTATATCTGCAACAAAATGTGTGTGTGTGTGTGTAAGCATGCTTATTCAGTATTAATATAATAGTTTAAACTTTTCATTTCTGTGTGTGTGTCTCTGTGAGTGTATTCTACATCATGGATGTGTTTTAGTGTCAACCACGCATTTCGGGTTGACCTGGACCCTAAAAGCGTAGCGCCTTAAAGCGCTTGAACCCCGGTAATCGCTGCTTGCAGCTATATTTTTTATTTGATTATTTTATTTGATTATTTCCATTGGACAGCATGTATTAATGATGACTTAAGTCTGAATGGCTGAAAATAGCATCATGGAAACACAAAAGTTTTGTTTAAAGCTTTAGTTCTTGTGCGAGCCACGCTCATAAAGATCCTGATGGGCTCGGGGTGCAGTTTAACACGCGAGCTGATGTGGGGGCAGTTTGTTATGGCCTACCTGCTGCAGGTTCCTCAGGTTCCTCACTCTCGGGCCTCAGCGGGGTTCAGCGTCGGAGCGTGCTGGGTTACAGAGGCCACTAATTACGGCTGAGTGAGGCCACTGCTGTGGGCTGCCTTGTTTAACTGCCTCCTGCTCCTCCCGCCTGAACTCGCACATCGGTCTGATCAGCAGGAGGAGAGAACAAAACACATGCGCCCTGTCCTCAACCTGAAAAATGCAGGTAGTAAACAGCGATAGAAAGGCATCAAGACATGTTCGAGTTCAGTGGTTGTGTAACATCTTGTCTGCTAAGATGCCTTCATCTGGTCAGTTTTTGAAGATGGCATATGTATCCATCACTTCCTGTGAAATCCCATAATCTTGTGCATTGGGCTGCAACAATAAACATTAAGGGGGAAATAACTGATAATAAAAATGAATGGCACCAAATGTCATTATCAGTTAGTCAGATCTTGTTTTTATAATTTAGTGATTTAAACTGTAACATTATATATATAAAAAAAAAACTGTCCACAGTTGTAAAGCCGTAGGACAACTATATTTGGACTCTTTTATACACAATTTATATCATAACCTTACATACAGACTCAGATACACACATGTATTTTTTTTGCATTTTTTATTTCATAAAATTTTTTTTATTTTTTTTTTATAAATGTAGCATAAGGATAATGCCTTTTTTGTTGCGTTGTTAAATTGTATAATTCTGCCAAAAAATAAAATAATACAATGAATAATTAATATTGTGTATATATATATATATATATATATATATATATATTGCACACATTGTACAATAAAACATGTTTACATATTTTTATACAACAATTGTGCACAACTTTTTACACATTTTTGTACACTTTTTTTGATCTGATTAATTAAAAAATTATTAGGAAATAATCCTTGAGCATGTTGATCAAAATAATCTTTATTTGCAGCCTTCATTTGCAATCTTTATTTGAGAAACAGCCAGGGTTTGTTGGGTGTCTTAGTCTTGGCTGCAGTATTCGGTTTTATCAGCAGCAGGATGATTGATGCTCTCGGTTCTGATCTGAATTCACAGGGATAAGTGTAGCCCTTATCTGAGCCGCTGTGTGTCTTACATGAATGGATGAGGTCGCTGGTGTCCTGTCACTCAATCAGATCCACAGATATGATTAAGTCAAGATGTATGAAGGCAGATCAGTTGATAGTGGTTGAGGCTGAGTGTGGAGGTTTGGCTCTCGTCTCTATTTTGGTAGTCTTTTGATTATAGGCATAAAGTCTGATCCCTTCTGAAGCTTATTCTGGACAAGAAAAACCCATCTTAGGTGGGATGAGGCTGTCTGGATGACATGCAAAGTGGCCAACCATGGATTTGTTTGTAAGTGTTCGTCAATCATCAAACCACATCAATAGACATGCCCCAAAAAAAGTGATTTTTATTTTATTTTATTTATATAAATTTTTTTATTTATGTCTGATTTAAGTCTGTAGTCAGTAATCATTGATCATCAAACCACAGTAACAGACATACCCACAAAAAAAGTTTTGTTTGTCTATTTATTTATTTATTTAATGTATTTTATTTTTAATGGTCAAGTCTGAAATCAGTAATCATTGATCATCAAACCACAGTAATAGACATGCCCACAAAAATTATTTTCTTTTATTTTCTTATTTTTAATATTTGATTTTCTATATTATTTATATTATTATTTTTGATCCGTTATTGTTGATCTTCAAACAGTCACAAAGATTTTTATTTTATTATTTTACTTTAGTCAGTTTATGGTTTTATTATGAAATATATTCAAATGTTTTTACAAAATATTACATTTGTTTTACTAGTTTAAGTATATAAGTTGGACAATTTAACGGGTTCAAACAGTCACAAAAAAGCTATTTGTTTTAGTTTAAAGTCATAAAATATATTCATATATTTGACAAAATACTAAATTAGTTTTTTGTAGTTTTAGTATGTAAGTTGGACATTTGGAGGGAATTGGAGGCTGCTGTAAAAGCACAGTTCTGTTGGAAACACTTTTCGCCAGTGTCTCAACTTTTGGGAAGAAACTGAGCAAATGTGTGCGTTGTTGTCTGCAGACCAGAATAAAGTATCCCTGAGTGTTTTGTTCTGGAAAATGCACTTTTCCTATCACACAGGCAGTGCACCGAGCTCTGCGCAGGCATGATTCGTCATCATCTTTCCTGTCTTTCTGCAGTTCAGAGCAAGTTTGAGGAGAGATTGGGCTTCTACTGAAGTGATTTTGGGGTAGAAATGAGGATATGCAACAACACAATGTGAATGTCTCTCGGTGAGCCCCTCCAGATTTTCTGAGGCGGTTGGTCGTCCTCTCTGCAGTGTTCTGTGCAAACTGAGGCGTAAAGTCTCACTTTCAGAGGAACTGACGCCTCTGTTGATCCGTGGAAACGACCCTGAGCCCTGTCACCGCCTGCCGCCGCTAGCATGACTGTGACTGGAATGTCTAATGAATTAAACACTGTGAAGTCTTTGAATTCTTTCATCTCGATTCTCCCGTCTCTCTCTCTCAGGCTGTGATTCACCGTCAGTCTTTAGCGAGTAGGTGTGAGACACATCAGGGTCAGTATGTCAGGAAGCTCACTCGTGTGAAGTGCATCTGAAGCTCATTACTGCTAGATTAATCGCTGCTCCCGGTGCTGCCATACACAAACTCATTACAGCACCTGGATGTCACAAAGATATTTTTCACATTAAAAAATGTATTAATTTTTAAAGTTGAATTATATGAATTAAGTTATATTTAATAAAATATAAATAAATGCAAAATATATATACAGTGCCGTTTAAATGTTTGGGGTCAGTAAGATTTTATTAAAAATGTTTTTGAAATAAGTCTCTTACGCTCACCTATACTGCATTTAGCTCAAATGATTTGCATTTATTCATTCACTAGTAATATTGTGAAATATTATTGTCATTATTATTTAAAAATAACTTTTCTTTTTTAATATATTGTAAGATTTATTTGTTTATTTGTGTCTTTTCTTTTATTTATTGCTGTGATGACGGCATTTATTTGAAATGGAAATCTTTTGTAACATGTAAAATAGTGCTGGGCGGTATACCGGTTCATACCGAATACCGGTGTTTATTTTTGTTATGATATGAATTTTTTAAATACCGCAATACCGGTGTATGTCGCTTAAACAACGTTCGGAACGCGACACTGTTTGAAAGAAGTCTCGTTGCACTGTGGTGAGGGAACAGCTGTATGTGTTACTAAGCATGAAAGTTCCGAAACTGAAGCTGTAGAACTAATAGAACGTGATGACACAGAAGAACTCATCCACAATATCCACATTGACCACGTGTCCTTGCTTTTTAAAAAAAAAAATTTTTTTTTTTCCCAAAAGATCTTACCGACCCAAACTTTTGAACAGTATTGTACATTTAGTATAAATGAAATCAAGCCTATTTTTTGTACCATTAGTATTTTATTGAATTGTGGCATTATTTTCAGGCACATTTTCTCCCTAAATTCTCTTTAATGTGTCTGGTTGCTTTCTTTAAAAAAAAATTTAAATTATTTTTTATTATTATTATTTTAATTTACATGGTTATTGTTGATTCTTTATATTATGTTGTTGTTATAAAAGCAGTAAAAATATAATAAATAATTTAATAAAATATATAATAAATAATAAATTGCTGTAATTTGTTTTATTTTACGGCATCATATTTTATTTTATCATAAACTAAAAACTAAATACTATATATTGGAATTCCTATAATGGCTGATTCCAGTATACCGTACTGACCCGAATATAAGACTGTTTTTTTTCTTGGAAATACATCTGAAAAAACGCTGTCCTCTTATATTCAGGGTCTAGACTTTGACATGTCAATAATACACCCACAACAATAGGTGGCGCCAAATACGCATAAAACGAGTGTGCCATGAAATACGTAATGTAATGCGTGTTGTAAAGATCGCGAGTAAAAACAAAAGAAAAAGAAAAGCTTACAGCTGCATGACATGAGTCGTGACTGTCACGTTAGCCTAATGGGACCAAACTCTCTTTGTGATTTTAAAACGTAAGACAGTACCCAGATTTAATTACACCAATTCCAATATTACTCAAGATCATAAGACTCACAGAAATTCTACTAATAATTGCTAAGAAGTGCATTGCAATGAAGTGGAAATCTGATACTGTTATTCCCATAAGTCTATGGTTATCTGAGGTTAATAACTGTATACCCTTGGAAAAATTAACATACTGGCTAAGAAATAAAAGTAAAGTATTTTATAAGCCGATTCTTGTCAATATATCAATCAATCCCACACAAACTACTACTATGATATATAAATACTTATAATAAGGTGTATGTTTCCACATTACAGTAATAATAACTGCTTAATTGTCTTAATGCCACAATATGAAAAAAAAAAAAGGATTTGTTTATTACCGGTTTAGTGAGATTCCCTCTGTGCACATTTTCTTCCTTAGTTCTGGTGGATTATTATGAGATGAGATGTGCGGGTTTTATGGTTCCTGTGTGTGTGAATGCTAATGCTCTCATGTATCCTGCAGTGAGCGTTTCTCTCTCTCTCTCTCTTCCTCTTTTAGAGATCTAGGCTATTTATAGCTGCTTCTCCCAGAGTTATCATGCCTACTGATGTTGTTTTGCCTTTCCACATAATTACAAATCTTGCTTTAAGAAATCTGTTGCGTGTTCATTTCATGTGCGCTGCGGACCTTCCTCAGGGTAGACGCCAGATTTAAACTGATGCAAATAATAATTAGGCATTAAGAGTTCGACAGACAGTTTATTTTCAGTAAGTTCAATAGGCTTTCAGATTGTTCAGCCGATGAAATATTGAAAATATGCCAAAAAATTGAAACTTCAGAGAAATAGCATCTGGGACTTGATATGAAAGCTGTATCAGAGGTGAAAAGTTATTATGTTTTTGATGAAAAATTACAAAGAGAAACTGTTTTGTGGTGCGTTAATGCATGATGAGACTAGGAACATGTATTACAGTAAATAGAGACAATTTTGTTACGTTTAAGACAATGAGAGTACGTCATCCCTCAGTCCTTTGCTTCAAAATATGGCATCTTCTCTGGCAGTGGCCCATATGTTGCATATGTAATTTGTGTGCAGAGCTGTAATACAATATCCTGATGACTTATGCTTCCCTGATCCTCAGCACTACATGGCTTTTCTCAGTTGGAATGGTTTCTCTCTGTCTCCCACAGATGGACTTCCCAGTAAAGAACAGCTCCTGGAACTTCTGAAGCCATCTGGAGTCAACCACATTCCCTCTGGTAGGACCGAGTCTTCTGTGTGTGTGTGTGTGTGTGTGTCGGTGTGTATGTTGTCCAGTCAGCGGATGGCATCCCTGTTGGCATAGCCAAGGGTCAGAGGTCACCAAACAGGGTTGCTGAATAAGAGCATCTGATTGGCTGCTTTGACACCGTAGAAGTGGAGATGTTTTTGAAAGGGATAATTCACCCAGAAATTTAAATTCTGTCATGATTTGTGTTCCAAGCTCAGGAGAGTTTGGTTAGTCTCTAAATTTTTTTGTTATTTTTAATGAAACCTGAGCGGTTTCTGACTCTCTATTGAAACTTAGAAGATACAAAAATGTCATAAAGGCAGCATTAAATGAATCCATATAAATAATGTGGTTTAATCCATGAAGAGGTACGATTGCTTTATATGATGAACAGATTTATCAAATCAAAGTCTTCTGGGTTTGGAATGATGAGAGGATGAGTAAATGATGACAGTTTTCATTTTTGGATCTCATTAACAACTTCGAATTCAGTGGAAAATTTACCATCAGAAGTTTGTCTACGGTTTATTTTTCTCTAGAACTTTGTGGCGACTTGTGGTATATTTTGTTTAAGTCATCAAAATGACAATATGAGAAACAAAATGACTTTTTGCGACTGGTGCAGTTTCACAGAGATATGGAGACTGATGTTGTATATGAAAAACAGGAACATGATCCCGTTGTCATAGAGACTTAAATCTATCTATCTATCTATCGTGTATTTTATTTTTGTATTTTTTTTTGTCTCTGTAGCCAAAGGCTTAGTTAGCTATTTATATATATATATGTATGTGTGTGTGTGTATTGTGTGTGTGTATATGTATGTATGTATGTATATATATATATATATATATATATATATTAGGGGTGCAACGGTTCTCGGTAAATGAGACAAAACAAATTGTGATTCTCAATTTATCCAGAATCGTGCAGCTCTAGTCCTGTGTTTTTGTTTTTTTTGTACTTGAGTGCAATACATTTTGGTTGAAAAAATGAGAATCGTGTAAGAGAATCGTGATCTCAATTCCCATGGAGAAAAATCGTGATTCACATTTTAGCAAGAATCGTGCAGCCCTAGTGTGCGCTCATCCGAAGCGCGTGAACCAGCGTCTCAGAACGCGCGCAAGTATTAAGCTCTCTGTGAAGTATTGTACTTGAATGTACAAATTCACTCAAAAATTGTCAAAATGCCCGTTTTGGTGAGTATCATAGCAGACAATAGTCGGCTGAACATACAGTATCAGTGCACTGGATCAGTGCGTTCTCTTAAAGTGACAGCACTTTTTTAATGTTAATCAAACAGCAACAACACGGAAATCTCTCACTGCTCTTGATTGAATAACTCCGTGATACAAACCGAACCGTGAGTAAGTTGAACCGTTGCACCTCTAATATATATATATATATATAATATATTATGCGCGTGTGTGTGCACGTGGATGGTCACTTTCCTCTTGGATCTGGAGTAGCAGTGGATTACTGGCTAGCCACAAACACATTGGTTAGCCCATGTGGTTTCCCTCTGCTCCTGCTAAAAGAGATGAGACAGACCGTGGCATCTGTGTACAGACACGCATGTTGGGCTGGTCAGAGAGCCACACGCAGACCGCTGGAGTTTGAGGACTCCTGTACCACACGTTCATATCCATGTTGAACACACGGTATCTCGGAAGGATTCACATTTTTTTTTGTTTCTGAGAAGTATAGCTGGACGTGTAGGTTTTCTCTTGGCTAGAAATCAGGCACCTTTATAGTAAAGGAAGAAGGTGGAAAGTACGTAAGATGAAAATGAAGAATAAAAGGAAATGAAAGATGAAGGATTGAAGAATACTACAGTAGACATGGCAGGAATGAGGAAAACCAAGAAAATATAGAAAAGAAAGAGCATTGTGGAAAGAAAGAAGGTTGAAATAAAGGCAAGAAATGTAGGAAGGGAAGGAAGGAAAAAAGAGATGTTAGCAGATTTTCTATTCATAGACTGAACTGGACTTGAAGGACTTTAGGGATTTTGTTTGTCTTGATAACCTGTGTAAGCGGGTGCAGGTTTAGACCCTGTCTAGGCTGCCTCAGCTGGGTTCAGGACCGGGTTTAGGACTGGGGCTGCAGATCAGGAAACAGATGGTGCTGAAAGTCTCGTCTGGAGACCTGCTCACTGCCAACGGCGCCTTTCCACTCTTTCACTCTCCCTCTCTATCTGTCTCTCTTCCCCTGTTCCCCCTCCCTGCTGAATTAGTATTGATTGTAAACACGCACTCTGAGCAGGGACCAGTGTTTCTTTATACCATATGTTTAATGCTTCCGTGAGGACATGGCATGCTTGCTGTTTTTGGACCATAACATTTCCAGCCAGTCCTGGTGTTTCTGGCCTGGATGGACTGTAGTTTTGATGTATTTATTTGTCTGATGCTGGAGTCGGAGCAGCACATACGCAATATCAAACCACCATATGCAGCTTCATGCATTATTCAACACGTGTGAGATGTAATAATTATATATAATATATATATAGTTATTTTTATATTGAATATATATTTAATTTATATAAACATTTAATATATCAATATATTTAAAATTAATAATAATAAATTAAAGCCGTATTAAACTTATGTTGTTTTGATGCGTAAAAAACTTTTTTTTTTGTCTTTGAAATTGTTCATATTTTTTATAGTATTTTTATAATACAGTAAGGCATCGTTACAATTGAATAATAATGTACATTTTGGTCTAATCTACCGTGGTAAAGTTTTTTTGAAGTACTTTAATGGTACTTTTTACAATGCTTTTGCATCCTGTTTATTGTAATTGCATTGAAAAATAAATAGAGATTTACAAATTTCTCCTTTTGTGTTCCAAAAAACGTACAAATTTCTCTTTTTGTGTTATAGAAATTCATGTGAGTTTTAAAAATGCGAAAATGTAACATTTTTGAAGGGAAGTGCATCAGGAAAATCGTCCTGTTTACATGTCGAATTGCTTGAATGCCTGAGTGTCCTGAGCGCTGATGTCATGTGTCTATCTTATGTCTTATTTATGCTGTAGACGGCCTTTGCGCGGCGGCCCTGGCCCTGTGAGTTCATTCAAGCATGTTTGTCTGCGTCTGTGTGTCTGCTGAGAGCTTGAGTCATCAGTGTGTTATTCTTACAGTCTGCAGTGGGATGATGTGTGTATGTGTGTGTTAAAGCCTCCTAGACGGCACACATGACACACAAACACACATTCTGGTCAAGTAATGCTATGACCTTTTCATGCATTCGCACATTATTCGCTCGCTTGTACACACTCTTCCTCAGAGGAGGGTTGTGAAAGCGCACTGGCTCTCACAAACGTGCCGGGCAGATCTCCTGCTACGAGGGCGGAAAATGAATTGAAAATGAAGATGAGCTGTTGGCGACTTGTTAAACGCCCACACCTCTGAGCTCCAAACTGGCCTTCTCCAAAAAAGCATGCAAATGCATCTGCTCTTTATAGTGATTTTATTCGATGCATTTTTGGAGAGGCTTTTTGTAGCTTTATTGGACAGACCCAGTGGAATGGAGTCAAATGCAAACCTGCGTCTCTCGCTTGTGAACGCGGTTTTTTTTAAAATGTGGGTAATGTGTTTGTGTTTAGCTACCAATGGAAATACGTTTAACCTTAACCTTTTACCCTGTTCAAATTAGAGATGGCTGGTCCTAGAGAGGATAGATTATCATAAAAATATTCATTTTAATATTTATTAATCTAAATAATATAATTACAGTGTATAAATATTACAATATATATTTAATGATTAAAATTTTATGTTAAAAATAATAATAATATTAAGGTTTTTAAGCTATTGATTTGATTGTTTAATGGGAAATTTTGTTTGTATCAAGCTACAACATGGAAAAAAGAAGTCATAAAGTCGCTAATAAATTGGTGGTCATGGGTGGTCGATAATAGTTAACTGAAACTAAAATTAAAACCATTAAAAAAAATGTGCTACTTAAAATAAAGTATATAAAACGGTTTATTTCAGCTAATTGCCAAGTCAACACTTCTTATTTTAATTTAGTTTATTGATGTACAAAAGTAGCTAAAATAAAAATGAATAAAAACTATATAGACATCTATACATACCTCCCCCCAAAAGAAAGAACTACTGAAATGACAAAATTACTAAAACTTACTAAAATACTAACTAAAATGAATTAAAATGAAAATATAAAAAAAATATAAAAGTTAAAACTGACTATAATAAAACTATAATAGTTTTTATTAATACTATTAATACTAAAATAACAGGGTTTGCATATTTTAGCCTGTTTTGATGAGACCGTAAGAAACGTGTGTGTGTGTGTGTGTGTGTGTGTGTGTGTGATGTAAATGCATATGTCTGAATCTCTCCCACACCACAACTGTCTGCTAAAGATTTTTGTGTAACTGCTGCCTACTTATGCTGAGCGATGTTAAATATTCATCATAACTTTGATTTGAACATTTGTAATGATTTTAATGCACTTTTTTGGGTTATTACATTTCTTAAAGGCAGCTTCTTTCACTAGTTGTGTGATTCCTCTCTGTCTTTTCATTGCCATCTCTGATTTAAAGTTTAGCATAGCTAGGGTTGTAACGATATACCGGTATGCCGGTTTATCACGGTTTGAGCGTGCACGGTTATCCTACCGTAAACATTTGCATATCTACGGTTTAAAAAAAAAAAAATTTAATGAAAAAAAATCTCACCCGCGCACATGCAACTTATTTCCGCTCGGCTGCTTCACTCTGCATTCACTTGGCTGCTTAAAGTTAGACGCACGTGCAGCGGAGAAAATGATAGAGACAGAGGTTGCGTTTACACTTGGCATTAACATGCGACCTGTATCCGGATGTTGTCCACATACACATTGAAAAGACAAGTGTAAACGCACTTCTGATCGGAATGTTATCCGATCAGCGTGTCCTGGTCCAGAGGTAGTCGAGGACGCATTGTGATCGGATCTCAGTGTAATGTAAACGCAATCCAGCCATCGTGTCTGCATTCGCAGGTCGACATCATGCAAAACACCGCCCCCTCTCTCCCGATCTGTCGGAAGAACAGAGCGCTAGTGAGACTCGTACATTTATTTTGATTTGTAAAATGTCCCACGACTGAAAATAGTTTTCAAAAGAAAACCCACCACTTCAGGCCGACTTTGCATCGCAGACTTATTTAAATATTGCGCGGGAAATACAGATCCGATCTGTTATCCAGATCGAGAAGTCAGCTGATGTTGCCAAGTGTAAACACGCCGTGTCCTGATTGACTGATGATCCGATCTGCTTGATCAGATCACGGTAATCGCATGTTAATGCCAAGTGTAAACGCAGCCAGAGATAATATCTAATCTCCATCCCCGCCGAAAATTTTTTTATATCTGCAGTATGGGAATACTTCGGATATTTAAAAAAAAAAAGAACACGGGGTTGTCCTTGAGGACGGACCCAATTTGCAAAAAATGTGGACTCAAAGTGGCTGCAAAAGCAGTCAATACATCCAACATTTTTGCTCATATTCGCGGACACCATCCCTCCGTGCAGATAAAGGTATGTCACATTAATAACAAGTTATAAGTTAAGGCCGTATGATTTCCGTGAAGCAGAGGGAATCCCGGTGCAGTCGTGAACATGGAATTTACAGTATAACGAGGATGTCACGTAAAACGTGCAATTGGATGGATGGATAAATCGAAAGTAGTTATGATATGTGTCTGTAAATATTAAAGCGCAAAGAGACTGCTATATGAATAATCTGCTTGTTTCTGCATGTCTCTGAGTGGCGCCGTTTTAACTAACGTACTGCATACTGAAGTACGCATACATAAATGGTGTTTTCAGCGTCTAAGATACATAAACATGAACATCAGCAGAGCTGCTCTGAGAGAAAACATAAACATTTCCTAGTTTTATTTGAGAAAAACCATTGTCAAATACACTCTGAAACTCAAAGGTCTGCTACAACCTGTCAAAATAAAAGTTCGATTTAATTTGAAATTATGACAGAAATATATTAGCATTGTACAATGTACTTCAAAGTTATAATAACAACAATAATAATATTCTT
>NW_015641022.1:67659-72197 GCF_001515625.1 Sinocyclocheilus rhinocerous
CGGTTTGAACGTGCACGGTTATCATACCGTAAACATTTGCATATCTACGTTTTTTTTTAAAAATGAATGAAAAAAAATCTCACCTGCGCGGATCCAATTTGCAAAAAATGTGGACGCAAAGTGGCTGCAAAAGCAGGCAATACATCCAACATCTTCGCTCATATTCGCGGACACCATCCCTCCGTGCAGATGAAGGTGTGTCGCATTTATAACAAGTTATAAGTTAAGGCCATATGATTTCCGTGAAGCCCGGTGCAGTCGTGAACATGGAATTTACAGTATAACGAGGATGTCACGTAAAACGTGCAATTGGATGGATGGATAAATCGAAAGTAGTTATGATATGTGTCTGTAAATATTAAAGCGCAAAGAGACTGCTATATGAATAATCTGCTTGTTTCTGCATGTCTCTGAGTGGCTCCGTTTTATCTACTGCATGCGGAAGTACGCATACATAAATGGTGTTTTCAGCGTCTAAGATACATAAACATGAACATCAGCAGAGCTGCTCTGAGAGAAAACGTAAATAAACATTTCCTAGTTTTATTTGAGAAAAACCATTGTCAAATACACTCTGAAACTCAAAGGTCCGCTACAACCCGTCAAAATAAAAGTTTGATTTAATTTGAAATTATGACCGAAACATATCAGTATTGTACAATGTACTTCAAAGTTATAATAACAACAATAATAATATTCTTCATAATAAAATAATTTATTTAAACCTTGTTTTCAAGGAATATCATGTTTGTCCATGTTTTAACTTTGCCAAAAATAAAAGTTGTTGTACATTTTCATTTAAAAACATTTTAAAACATTAATTAAAATGTTAAAGTGTGATATAGATATACAGTACATAAGGTGTACAGCTTTATTTTTTTATAGTTTATTTATTTATTTATTTTTTCAGAAGGGAGACTTCAATACTTTCATTAAAATGGATTCAAGTTTGTTGTAATAAAGGATTTGTTCACTCAAATAACTTGTTCTTTTAAGAGTCATTGTTACTGATAAGAATTATTGTTTAATATGTACCGTGATAACCATGGAACCGTGATATTTTCTGAGACTATTATCATACCATGAAAATCTCATACCGTTACAACCCTAAGCATAGCTATAACTTATAAATATAACAAATTTCCATGAATCATTTCAAAATGTTTTAATGAATTGACTCAAGGCTCTGATTCAATTTGCATCATCACTCAGAAATGTTGCCTTGAAAACATGCCTTGATTATTTTTAAATATTTGTTTTTTTACGGTAACACTTTACAATAAGGTTCCATTAGTTAATGTTAGTTCATGTATTAACTAATGTATTAATGCGGGTGCTCCCAGACTCTTGTTTTATCACAGCGCTGCCTCTTTATTTAGAGTACTGAATTAGGGATGAGCTCTTAAGTGTCAGAGAGACACAAACAGCACTACAGATCAGATCAGGACAGAGCTGGGCTCATGAATGGGTGTGACCTGTAATGAACCCAACACACCGTTCTGATTCACTGCAGTTGCTGTGTTTTGTACCACAGTAAAATTGCTGTAAAACTAATTACGGTAGTTTTAAGCGTATTGTAAAAAGAAAGTACATTATACTGTTATTTTTATTTTGTAATATATTCAGTAACACAAGTTATTGTTTCACACCAACAGCTTTATTCAGGCTTCATCTTTTACATTACATAGCTAAACTTAAATAAAATACACAGAATTACCAGCATATTAACCATATTTCATCCGTGAACAAAATACAATTATAGCCTACTAGTAAAATCACAGTAACACATCGTGCAAGTGGAAAATAAATGGTGGTTTGAATTGTTAAAGTACTTAATTAGTGACAGTATACAACAATAATCACAGAATAAATATCGTCTCAAAATGTTTAATAAGGTCTTCTTTATGGCGACGACTCTTCCCGTCTGTCCCGCGGGAAGCGCCAGTGCCAGCGCCGCTGCGGGAGGGAAATGCTAGTTAGTACAGCTTAACTGGAAAATGAGCACCCGCTTCAATGTTCTTACATACTTTTATTAACTCAAATGTGTTTATATCTTGCAAATAGCATTGGTATAAAACAAATAAGGCGAATGCATGTGTTTTAAAGATACCTGCCTATTTAACATACTCATACTTTTTGGCTTTTTTTTGGCTTTTTGTCTTCGAGTTTCCCCGCTGGTCTACTAGCGCAGCTTTACTGGGAAACTGAACAAGTTACATTAAAATAATACGTTCAAGATGATGAAAAAAGTGTGTACATGTTTATACCTACCAATTTAACGGGCTCTTAGGACTTTCGTCTTCATGACGAGTCTCCCCTCCGCTGTTAACACAGATTGATTCAGAAATTGAGCGTTTGCTCCGATATTCCCTCAGATACTCTTTATCTTGCAAATAACATCAGAATAAAATGTATAAGTGATTAAAAAGTCAAAAATTAAGGTTAAACATAGCCTACTCTCTTGTGGGCTTTCATCTTCACGATGAGTCAAGGAGGCACGTGTTTTTTTTACGCTGTATTTAGATTCACAGTAGGCTAATGTTTTCGCAGAACGCATTGAAAATCTACAGTAAAATACTGTATGCATCGTATGCAGGAGGAATCTGCTGAGAGTACAGTAATACTGTGAAAACAACAAAATTCACAGTAGCATACTGTATGCAAATTGTACAGTAGGGAACTGTTGAGAATACAGTGTTATTACTGTGAAAACAACAAACAAATCATTCTGTCTGTCTATCTGTCTGTTGTTCTATCCATCCATCCATCGTCTATTTGTGTGTCTATTCATCTATCTATTGTCCATTCGTCCGGCTATCTATCGTTCTCTATATCATTGTAAACAGTCGTTCTGACAGTAAAGATTTTTTACATTGCTACCAAAAGTTCTATTTCAAATAAGTGCTGTTGTTTTTTTTATTTCCTATTAAAAAAAAGTAAAAAATTTATTTCCACAAAAATAGGAAGCAGCACAACTGTTTGTTACTAATAAGAAATCTTTCTTGAGCAGCAAATCTGCTTATTAGAATGATTTCTGAATGATCATGTGACACTGAAGACTGGAGTAATGCTGCTGAAAATTCACACAGGAATAAAATACATTTTAAATGATATTTACTGTACGTTTGATTAAATAAACGCAGCTTTGGTGAGCATCAAGATACTTCTTTCAAAAACATAAAAACCTCAATCTCTAGTGTTGATGACCACAGCTTGTATGACTATAGCACATGCACAAACTATATCAAAGTTATGCACAGTTTTAAGGGATGTAGATAAAGCATTTTGCAGCACCAATGTCATGTGCATAATGAAGATAGTGGCATGTTTTTGACAGTTACAGAGCGATCACGGTCACCTTGTCTCCTCTATAGGGACAGTTTCTTTGTGTGGTTGAAAGGTTCGTTTGGCTTACGGTGCATTTCTCTTTCACTTTCTCTCACTATCCTTCCCTGTCCGCTTCTCCCTGAAGAACAGGGTCATTGCACTGCTTTACCTCTCTCTATCCCTCTCTTCTTTTTTCTCTCCTCAGAACTGGCTGAACTCCAGAGCGGCTGGAGTGTGGCCAGGTCAGTCCAGCACCGTTAAAGCCGAGAAGGCGGGGACGGGCAGAGGCCGAGGACGGGGCCTAACTGCTTCCCCAACAGATCTGCGCAATCCTACAACAATTCAGCACAAGTTTTAGTGCTTACTATGAAACCTATGTTGCATAGCGATTTCTCACTCTCTGCTGATTCGACACCAAAAAATGCATTTGTCCAAGACTCTTTTGCTGAAACAAGTTCAGACTATTTATTATCGGAAGAGAGATCAATTGACTCATGAAGTAGAGGTGGGTGGTATGGGCAAAATCTTGTTAGCTCCAAAATCATGGTGACCGTGTGGTTAAAATATTTTTTTTTCATTTAAGATAATTTAATTAAGATTTAATTTAAGTCTCTAATACTCTCAAAGCTGCATTTATAAAGATACAGTAAAATAGTAGGTTTGTGAAATATTTTTACAATTTAAAATAACTTTTTTCTGTTTTAATATATTTTAAAATGTAATTTATTCCTGTGATCAAAGCTGAATTTTCAGCATCATTACTCCAGTCTTCAGTGTCACATGATCCTTCAGAAATTATTGTAATTTTCTGATCTGCTGCTCGAGAAGCATTTCTTATTATTATCATTGTTTAATACAGTTTGTGGTGCTTAAAGGGGTCATATGATGTGATTTCAATTTTTCCTTTCTCTTTGGAGTGTTACAAGCTCTTGGTGCATAAAGAAGATCTGTAAAGTTGCAAAGACTAAAGTCTCAAATCCAAAGAGATATTCTTTATAAAAGTTAAGAGTTAACCACGCCTACCTAAAACGGCTCGTTCTAACACGCCCCAACATACCTACGTCGCTCTGTGGGAAGATTTGCATAACGCAGCCCAAATGTTAACGCAAAGAAAGAAGGAGTAACTTTTATTCTCGCTGTAATATTGAAAAGTGAAAAGTGAAAAAGTGAAAAGTGACGTGACATGTGGCCAAGTATGGTGACCCATACTC
>NW_015641022.1:77835-79449 GCF_001515625.1 Sinocyclocheilus rhinocerous
CACTCTTGAGGTATTCGGCCAATCACAACGCATTGGATATCTGGCCAATCAGAGCACACCTCGCTTTTCAGACCGATTAGTTTTGTAAAAATCGACGCGTTTCAGAAAGGCGGGGCATAGAGGAGAAACAATAATGTACAGTATGTGGAAAATAATGTGTTTTTTTTACTTTAAACCGCATAAACACATTTCATTACACCAAATACACAAAATAATGTTCTTTTTAGCAGCATCATATGACCCCTTTAATATTTTTGTTATACTTTTATCTTAGGATTTTTAATGCTGATTAAAAAAATTCAAAAGAAAATATTTCAAAAAGAAATCTCTTGTAACACTTTTTGACAAATGTCACCTTTGATCAATGTCATACACATGTATGTACACACACACACACACACACACACACACACTCATATCTATATCTATAGAGAGATTTCAAATTCAAAAGAAAAGTACTTATTTGCTATAGAAATCTTTTGTAACAATGGGTGACATTGTGTGTGTGTGTGTGTATGTGTGTGTGTGCGTGCGTTTTTGTGACACATGAGGACACAAATTTGTATAATGACATTGGTATGACATAGGTATTACAAGGAGAAGGTGACTTATGAGGACATTACCCCATGTCCCCATTTTTCAAAACGCTTATAATCATACAGAGTGAGTTTATTTGAGAAAGTAAAAATGCACAAAGTTTCCTGTAAGGGGTAGGGTTGGTGTAGGCCGATAGAAAATACAGTTTGTACAGTATAAAAAACATTACGCCTATGGAATGTCCCCACAATTCACAAAAACAAACCTGTGTGTGTGTAAAGTACTAAGTTAGAAGTTGGTGAAAAACCATGATGAAATTCACTTCATAATGTGATGACTCAAAGTAAAACTAATTGATTAGATGGGATTCAAAGCCGTTTTCAGGTGAATTTATTCTTTATTTCTATAGTGCTTTATACAATACAGCTTCACAGAGATAAACCGGAAAATTGCAGAATCACTTATGGAACTCGGCTATAGAGAATTCAGATTCTGCTGTAAAGCAGCTTTAATAATTAATAATAATGACCAATAGTGTCATTGTTTACCTCAAGTCAGTTCAGTGAAAAATCCAGTTCTAAACGGACGTCACTGTGAACAGTCTTTTCAGCAGAATGCTCTGTAGATGGCAGAGGTTTTTCGGAGGAAGTCAGCCGTGTACAGTACATGAGTTTTTGGAGGGAGAATGCTGGCTGCTCCAGGTGCCAGCCCTCACAGATGGTCATCATGCCTCCTGCCTGGCCCTCTGAATGTGGCACCCTGTCCGCCCGTCTTGGCACCCGTGTCCAGCTCAGAGCTGCCAAGTAAAGCGGGTGGCAGGCAGTAGCCGGCTATTCTGTCCGGACTTTGGTGCGCTGATAGCATTCTTGATAGATCTCATTCATAGATTTTGCACACGCTCATCTACATCTGGTGTTGTTTCTAGCACTGTCCTCAGTAGTTTTTCTCAAAGTATTAGCAATCTGTGTTGTGTGAAAGCAAGATTGTGTTTCAATGCCCCTCAACAGTCATTCCCATCTGAGGCAGGTGAATCTCACAAACATGTTCAGGTCACATTATTATAAGCTTTTGACTATA
>NW_015641022.1:79533-80336 GCF_001515625.1 Sinocyclocheilus rhinocerous
TATAATTTGACATTGTTCATGATTATTAAACACGATTATTAAGCACATTTTCCTCCATAGTCTCTGCACTGTTATTTGTTTGTTTGCTTGCTTGTTTGTTTCTACTTTTATTATGCTTTATTTATTTATTCACCATTATTGGTAGTGATTCTTGTTACTATAATTGGTTAATTATTGTGCTACATTTACAATATATAATTAATAAAATCAAAATATATTAAATCATCACAACAGTTATTACTATTATTCATATAATATAATTGTATTATTATTTATTGATTTATTAAATGTTTTTATTGATTTATTATAGTAATGAAAAGTAAAGAATCTGGGGTGGGTGTAGAATATGCTTAATTGTCATAAAAATGATATAACAATGCCTATCATTGTCATAAAAATAAAATTCAGACAACACTAACAATAATTATTATAATAATAAACATTTTAAAATTAATAAGGTTGTAGAATATATGTGACCCTGGACCACAAAACCAGTCATAAGGGTCAATTTTTTGAAATGGAGGTTTATACAATATCCGAAAGCTGAATAAATAAGCTTTCCATTGATGTATGGTTTAAGATAGGACAATATTTGGCCAGGATACAATTATTTGAAAATCTGGAATCTGAGGGTGCAAAAAAAATCAAAATATTGAGAAAATCGCCTTTAAAGTCCTTAGCAATGCATATTACTAATCAAAAATTAAGTTTTGATATATTTACAGTAGGACATTTACAAAATATCTTCATTGAACATTATCTTTACTTAATATCCTAATGATTTTTGGCATAAAAGAAAAATC
>NW_015641022.1:82881-86591 GCF_001515625.1 Sinocyclocheilus rhinocerous
TGAATAAGCTTTCCATTGATGTATGGTTCATATAGGACAATATTTGGCCGAGATACAACTATTTGAAAATCTGGAATCTGAGGGTGCAAAAAAATCTAAATATTGAGAAAATCGCTTTTAAAGTTGTCCAAATGAAGTTCTTAGCAATGCATATTACTAATCAAAAATTAAGTTTTGATATATTTACAGTAGGACATTTACAAAATATCTTCATTGAACATTATCTTTACTTAATATCCTAATGATTTTTGGCATAAAAGAAAAATCAATAATTTTGACCCATACAATGTATTTTTAGCTATTGCTACAAATATACCTCAGCGACTTAAGACTGGTTTTGTGCTCCAGGGTCACATATATTGACTTTAGAATAAAATAAACCAGGTTTTGTGAGATTCAACCAAGCTGTCAATTAAACAGTTTGTTCTGTTATTCAGTCTTTTTATGAACTTTCGCTTTCTCTTTCTTTTGTGTTAGCATTTGGTTTCTCTTAATCAGAACGTGTCCAGATGTGTGTCGTGACTATGGTGGTGTCCGTTCTACATAAACACATCTCTCAGTCTCTGGATATTGTGCTGCCGCTGATGGATTGACAGCTTGAGTGTTTTGATTGATTGACGGATGTATCATTCCTCAGCAGTCTAAGTCTGTGAGTCCAGCTGTCAGTCAAACTGGCCATAATGGCTTGTTAGAGGAGCATTGTGTAATGCTCTAAATGTTGCCAGGACCAGAGCAGATCGATATGAGCCTCCATCCACCCCACCACACCACAGGCTTTTCTACGACCTGCCTGGAGAACAGTTGCCTCCCATGATTTTCTGTCAATTTGAATTGCAATTCCTTCCCAAATGAAAGGTGAAGTGTGTTGTTTCTGCACTTCTTGTGTCACCAAATGGAATTCTAAAATAAATGACTTTTTAAAGCGTTTCCCAAACATTACGCACATCTTCCAACAGATAGTCCCACTCTTCATGCCTCACGTTGAGCCAGTTTTGCTATGCTGGGCCTCTCAAACAAACAATTGAAAATGTTGAAAGCACCACAGTGTTTCAATTTTAGTGGGAACTCAACCTACGTCTTACTTAAAGTTGTCTTTGCACATTAGAGTCAACACAAAACAGCAGTCGCAACCCATTTTATATCCGTGTTTTTAAGTTAAATATTATATTCAATGAAAAAAAAACATGTAGAGCGGCTTCATTTTATTTATCTGATCTCGGGATGGCCCAGTGTTGTTATTAACTAAAACTAACAGGGCTGTAACCACCATACACACTGATGACAAGTCCTCCCCAATAATTAGAAATGGCCAAATTGTCCCCCCAGTATTTGAAATCCTTGCACTGCTCTGCTGCGCTCCATTACGCAGTGCTCCGTTTGTTGTTCGGATGGCAAAAAAGTCTTTTTGTAATTTTAAAAGTAAAATTTTTAGGCTGGTCTGCCTCAGCGGTCTAATAGCACTTGTCAGTGTCAAAATGGTTGAGATGAATTGATGAATTGAGATGATGAATTTTGCCATTTTAAATATAAAATATGGTATCATTTATGTGATTCGTGCCATTCTTAACAGAATGTGATGAGACAGGAAATGTTTTACATTTTCTGCATATTAGGCATACAAATAAGAGTGAATGTGTGCATGTTTTAAATATTATTTGCTAATTATTGTAAATTATAACGTCTTAGAATTAGACCTAGAATTTCCTTCACTGTTCTATTTTTGATTTACTTCATAAACAATGTTCAAGACATGATTACAGCCTTGAAAACTAAAACTATTAAAAATAGTTTTCATATATTGAAATAAAGCTCAAATAAATTACAAATATTGGATGAAAACTGATTCAAAATAGAAGATGAAAATTGTAAATGTTGTCTTAGAACCTAACTGAAATAAGTTCAAACTGATGAACTAAAATTACTAAAACTGAAATAAAAATAAATTAAAGCTATTTAGAAATTTTTTTACAATCCAAAATTGAATAAAAAGCGACAAAAGAACATAACATGAAAACAAAAATATACACAAAAACTGAAAATATACAATTAAAAGTTACTTTGAAATATACTGTTGGTTTGGTTTCTTCTGCTGAACACAAAAGAAGAAATTTTTTTGAAGAATGTTCAAAATGACTTCTTGACTTCTAGCCATTGACCTCTATAGTATGAAAAAAAATAAGCCAGTACCGTCAACTGTTTGGTTACCAACATTCCTCAAAATATCTTCTTTTGTTCAACAGAAGCAAGAAACTTATACAGGTTTGGAACAAGTGGAGGGTGAGTAAATGATAACAGAATTTTCATTTTTGGATGAACTATCCCTTTATTTTTACCACGAGAAAGACATGCTTCACCTTTAATGTACAGTTAGCTGCTGGAATGGACTCATTGGTTCTGGTCAGGCTCCTTTCGTGTGCTCCTCCACGCATTACATGGACTGTAACGAGATGGGAGCAGGATATTAGATGGACTAATAGCTGAGGAATAGGTCTTTTACGGGAAGCAGCGTGGCCGTTATTGCATAGACATACAATCGTGCTGTAAGGTTACCCGCAGATACACAGACCATGTGCTTCCCCACAAGCATGTTTTCAAACAGCCGTTATTTCCTGACTGCTGCTGAGGTCCAGACTAACTTTTGATTTCCGGCTGAGTGGATGATATTTTAACCCAATTTATTGGCCTCCGTCTTGTTCTTGAAGAGCAATAGCTACACGCCCTGTAAATGGAAGGGATGCGTTTTACTGGATTGTGAGTTTTGAATGGGTGTTTTGGGGGGAGTGTCGTGTCTAGACTGGATGCCATTTGTGTGGGATGGTTTTGCTGTTATTTTCCACTTCCTGAGAAAGAGGACATTGAAGCAAATGAGCCTGTACTTCTGCATGATTGCAATTCAGGATATAGGTCTTTGAAGATGAGCCCAGTCCATGAATATTTAAGAGATAATTGTGAAAACCATGAAGCTTTCTAGAAAAAATAATCGATAAGACTAATGTAATGTGCCCGCTAATTTTGGTTCTATAATTAAAGTTAATAATTACACTGATCCATCCGTCCGTCTGTACGTATGTACGTATGTATGTATGTATGTATCAGGGTTTCCGCGGGTTCTTAAAAAGTCTTAAATTTAGTTGTATCAAATTTAAGGCCTTAAAAAGTCTTAAATTGTACAAGAAAGTCTTAATTATGATTTCAAGAGGTCTTAAATTTGGGGACGAAAAGACCAGAATGATATGGCTGAATGTGATGATTAAACTTCAAAAGGCTATGATTTCATTGAATAAACATGATCAAAGTCCGGTGCTGTGCTGCTTTGTGTTCTGCCGTTACCGGGGAAACAGTTATATTTCTACCAAACGCTCCACCTGCTGGCAGAGAATGAATGAGCATTTTCAATAAAACTGTTGTTTTGTTCCGAGTTCAGACCAATGCGAAAATCGACCCATGTTTTTACCCTGCAAACACGCAGAACTTTAAATGTGAACTGGTGATTTGATAAGAAGACAATGCATTTTAAAATCTGAACAGTATAGGGGTGTGCGATATGTATGGTCTGCGATAATATCGTAATTATTGTTTTAACGATGTGCGATTTGTTATTATGAGTATACTGCGAAAAGCAAACACAAAACACACCAACAGAGTTCACGCATACATTAGGTGCCTCGCATTTAGAGTGCGTTCTTTCACTGCATGAATCAGTCTATTAA